>NC_047144.1:20310708-20610708 GCF_009829125.3 Periophthalmus magnuspinnatus
CAGAATGTATTTGGAGTGATTCGTGCACGTTTGAGCGATCTTTACTCACTTATTTTCAAGACGCCAACTGCCGTTCAATCCCAGTTTTCACCGTCTCTGCTCTGTACGTACTTCCTTGTCCAGTTTTATCTTTTTAATCGATGATACGTGCAAGATTCGGTAGCATTTTGTAGTCGTTTTGGTATAAATTAAAAAAAAAAAGAGACATGTTTACAGTGACGTCAGCTCCCGTTGGACACTGGCGTTTTCTAACATGGAAATCAGTCGACGTGTTTCTTTTATTAAGTCGTTTTAGATTAATATCGTGATTTAAAATGTGCAAATTCTAACATAATGATCCAAAGTTTCATAGATTATAACTATAGAGTAAACACAAGCACAATATGTCTGTTTTAAGAATGATCCAGGCTTTGAAAATAAATGAAAACCTTAACCCTGACGATTATTATCAACCTGCCCAGGGACTAAATTTGTATTTTTGCTATAACCTCATACAGTGTGTCTTTCCTTTTGGTCAACGTTTTTTGTAAACTGTCCCTGTATTTTAACCTCCTAAGACCTGAGCGCTTTCATGACTTTATTAATTTCTCTTTGTTATTTACGCTGATTGGACCTGATGAGTGTAAAAACAAACAATTATCTATTTACATTATGTAGTTTATGAGAAAAATGATATAAAATGAATGTCCTCATATGTGTACGTTTTAATCATTTTGATAAAACATTTGAATAATGATTTGCAAAAACTATTAAGACCCTGAACACAGCAACATTTGTCCTGATGTAAAAACAAAATGAGAAACAACAGTTGTGCCTCTTGGAACGATTTGTCTCATGTGAAGAGCTGCAGACAGGAGCAGGAGACATGTGCATTTACAAAAAAAATGTAAAAAAAAAATTCTGAACATTCTAAACTCTTAAAAAGATTCTAAATTGAATATATTTGCATTGTTGCTGTTCTTCTTCTTCTAAAAATTAGAATTTTGGCCTAGAGGTTGTCGCCAGGTCCTAGGAGGTTATAAAAACACACCGTACCAACTCCTAACCATTACCCTTAAACAATTCTGTACCTGATTTCAAACCATGAGCCAGAAACATGTTTTAGTTTGAACTTTTAGCTCCGCCCACTTAGTCCTTTTTGTCGCTTTCTTGCACCATGACACAGAAACAGTCTGGGATAGTACCATGTGGTTGTTTCCCTACAGTTGTCTTATCTCTGCAGACTATTTGATTATTTATTTGATTTATTTCGATTATTTATTTGATTTATTTTCCTGAAAACGCACCATGACAGATAATCAAGAGTCTGGATTAGCGTCAAGCCGGTGATTTCCCATGATTTTTCGCAAAAAATGTGCCTGATAGCGCTAAAAAGGTCCTATATTACGCAAAAATAGACTCTCTTTAGCTTTAAGCCGTGTTCTAACGCTGTTAACTCATCAAAAACACACCTAGAGTTGCGTTTTGCTTCATTCACATGTTTGAGTAACACTTAATTATTAGTCTGTTCCACGTTGTGATGTCATGAAGTGGTAGTTTTCAAGTTAACAGCTACGTTTTACCTTTTAGTTCGGTAGAAATCGGCAATTCCGGGTCTGAAATCGTCCAGATGATTCAAATGAAGGTTTACGGAGTTTAAAAACACTTCCTGTATCACCACATGACATCACAAAGTGTAACAGAGCGTGTTTTCTCTCTTCGGAAAACTTACCGCTCACATTGTTACTACTGTAGTTCGAATATGCGTATAACTTGTACGTACATTTTAACAAAAGACGCGTCCCTTTGTTGTACGCGGAGTTACTTTAACACGTGTACAGAGCGCCGTGTTTCCGTCTCCGTTTCCGTCGCCACCGCTGACATAAATTCGGCGGAGCGCAATTACAAGCATATGCCATGTATCGTACGGGCGTGATATGAAAAGTATCTGAAGGCACCGACAGGCAGAGCGCAGCAGATACACAACTCCAGACATAATCGCAGTAATGGGACGAGCTCGGGAGGGAAGATAAGACGCCACATGTACATTTATATATATAGTGTGTGTATAAGAGAGATGGGGTATAAGTGGAAGGAGATGAGCGACTGTCAGCACAAAATGGAGGCTGGATAAGCTGCGATCACGTGATTTTAGTTGTGTAAAATGGAGACGGAGACAGGACTATGGTGGAATTGTGCGATTTTTAGACTTGTTGACCTCGTTTATGGCTAATATCTCTGTCATTACTGGGTTTATTCAGCAGAAACTGGCACAAAGTTCAACGTCTTTTCTGCTAGCATAAATAAACAAGTGATTTTTTTATTTTCAATCTGTGTAAAATATTTTGTAAATGCTCTAAAACTTGCGATATATTTTCTTCATAACAAGTTAATTGTAATAGAGATTGAAGGACCTATATTATGCGACTTTCTGACCTGTTCTAATGTTGTTTCCTCGTCAAAAACAGACCTGGAGTTGTGTTTTGCTTCATTCGCACACGTTTAACACACAAACCTGCAACGCCACACACCTTCACTAGAATCATTTGGATGATTTCAGCTCTGGAATTGCCAATCTCTACTAAATAAAAGGTGAAAAATAGCTGTTAACTTGAAAACTACCACCACTTCATGACATCACAAGGTGGAACAGAGCATTTTGAGCTTTGGAGATGTAGACAGACTAATAATAAAGTGTTCCAGGTGTGTTTTTGAGTAGGTAACAACATTTTAACATGCCCTAAAGTTCACAATAATCAATTTTGTGTAATATAGGACCTTTAAGGCTGGGTACTACCAACAATCTTAACCTGCAGATGGAGGACACATACAGTTTTTCTCGTTCTCAGTGCAAAGACAGGCCTCATGTGAAAGATCAGAACCTCCAGAATTCACTCACTGAGCTGTAGAGGCTGCACTAGCACTGATTCATGATTAGCTGCAGGTGCTGGAGTTTAGTTAGTGAATGATTCAGATCAGAGAGAGGCATTTTTAGCTTTAAACCAACTGGATTTCAACGTTTAAACTGGCAACTCTAATGAGAGACTAATGTGAGGCTCATTCTGCTCTCTGACTGGATAATCATCTTGAACCAAAATACCAAATTATATAACAATAAATCAGCTTTACAGTTGTTATCAGTAAAAGATAGATTTAATTTGAATGTTTCTACCTTGTATCTTGGGACACGGATGAAGTTTAAAATCAATACAAAATATACAAAGTTCAATCCTTTTACATCTTGTGCTTGTTTCTTCCCTTATAGTTATAATCTGTGACGCCCGTAGATCATTAGAATTAGAATTTGTTAGAATTTGGACATTTTAAAGCGCAATATTAATTTAAAACACATGTGTCAAACTCAAGGCCCGGGGGCCAAATGCAGCCCGTCATGTCATTTCATGCGGCCCGCGACAAGGTAAATGCAAATGTATGTCTTAAAATGTCAGTTTATCAGGACTTACGCAGTTTGACGGAAATATTTTTTATATCTTTGCAAATTTGAGATGAACCGTTTTGCTGATGTGGCCCTCTGTGAAATTGAGTTTGACGACCCTGATCTAAAACAACTTAATAAAAGAAACACGTTCGAAAACTGCGGAGTCGATGTTGGCGTAAACCTCATCACAACAAAAAATCAGTCCCTCTGATGAATAGCTACACATCACAGTAGCAAGTAGCGGATTTTTCTTTAATTTGTACCAAAACGACTACGAGACGCTGCCAAATCCTGAGCGTATCACAGATTAACAAAATAAAATTGCAGAACGAAGTGGGCGTGTTCCGATGGCGGTGAAAACGGGGATTGAGCGTCTTGAAAATAAGCGTTTAAAGATTGTTTCATGCGCAAATCACTCCAAATATAACGTCAGGTGAGTAAATAGTGAGTGGTTCTATAAGTATAAGTGTCACTCCTTGTATCGATACTAGAAATCTGCCATGATAAGTTGATATTTTGAGTTTATCCCCTCAGTATTTACATGTGTGTGCTCCTGACGACACACACCACACTTCTGCGCTCGCTGTCATCTCTGTGCATATTTCCTGTAGTTGGTTTGAACAGTGCAGTCTGTCTGAAAGTGTGGATAGAATCTTATGTTTGGCGTAAATATAGAAAGGTGCAGCGCGGCGTTACCTGCCGCCCACGCACCATCAGGGCACAGAGTCTTTACTCGAGGCTGCCAGCTCGGCTCCATTGACAAAACATTCCCACGATACAACAACACACACTTTTAGAGCTTTGAAAAACTCTGGAGCCAACTTTCTGCTCGGTGGAGAAGTAGAGAAAAGTTTTTACCAAATTGTACTTTTTGGAGTGTAGTTTTCAGATGCCATACTATGTCTGTGTGAGGAACATATTGTACTACAGTGTAACTTGTTACCTGAGTAATATATTGTAGAGTAACAGTACTCTTACTTGAGTAATAGTTTTCTATAGAGATAGTGATGTTTTATGGCATAGTGTGAAAAATTATAACCAAAGGAACAATATTTCCATGAAAACGAGCAGGATGAGGCCCTCCCCCAGTCCAGATAAGTCAGGTTTGTGGAGATGCAAGCTTCATGCAGTAAAAATGCATGTTTTTATTTTGTTTTTCATCTATTTTTCTCTCAAAAGTTACCTGCTATTGCTTTAAGTACTGTAAGCTTCTCTACGCAGCTTTGGGGCTTGGCTGGAGTTGTCATGAAATGCTGAAGCAGACCTCTACACCAGAAAGGTTACATAGTGCACCTTTAAAGCCACACCATCCTTTAAATTGGTTGTTTTTTTCACTGCACTGAAAAATGTGTCCTTACTCTCCACAAATCTGATTTTATATTGGCCTAGAAGACGGGCCTCTACTTGGATGTTTTCATGGAAATGTTGTCCCTTTCCACAGTGTAACATGATGAATTATGCAGCCGAATTTTAAATGTTGTTGTGACGTATTGGGATTTTTTTTGTGGAAACTTTGAAATAGATTGCAGTGAGATTTCAAACGTGCCTCATTGCGCTCCTCGGGTGGCAGGATCCCATAAGCCTAATGCATTTGGCACAGCAGACATTTTGTGCCGATTCATGTTTGGCAAAGCGTGACTCACCACCTCCGAGTGTTGTCATCTCCTGGCACTCCCTCGTGTCACGCTGAACAAAGGGCTTTTTCGTGAGGGTGTTTGGGGCCTAATGGTTTTCACTCATTTCTGATCAAAATACGGAATAGAAGTTATTGCTGAGGTACTGAATTTTTGAGATTGGTGAGAAACATTTGTCCCTCTGTCCATTTGACCTTTTTTTTTTTTTTTTTTTTTTTTTTTAGAGTGGTGGTCATAGTACTTGGAGGTAATACTACTACTGTTTTTGTGTCCTTGGGTAAAAACATCCCAGTAAAACAATGTATTTTGATTTCATTTTATTTTATTAAATTACATTTTTATTTTACTTTTTATTTTTCTTTTATTTCTTTTTTATTTTATTTCATTTTTCATTCAATTTTATTTCTTTAATTTTATTTCTTTTAATTTTTTTCTTTTAATTTTGTATTTCTTTTTATTTTCTTTTTATTTGTTTTATTTTTATTTATTTACAATCATTATTATTATTACTATCATGTATTTTATTTTTATTTTATTTTAATTTGTTTGCATTTTATTTTATTATTATCACTTTTTTTTTAAAATGGATTATTTTCTAACTACAACATCTAACTTTTTTTTTGCTTGTCTATAGATGTTAGTACTTTGTTTGCAATGTTACGCAGTATGGCATTAAACATGAATATCTTGCATTGTTTATTTATATATTTATTTTTATTTCAGGGATTCTTGTTGCTAATGAAATAAATATTTGGTCCTGTGGTGTTACCTATCGGGTTGCATGGAAATTGACATATATATAATGCCGCACTGCAAAACATTCCAGACAAAGTAAGAACATCTCCATAGGAACAATTATGTTTCTATGGCGATGTCTTTGGAGCTTTAAATCATGTTTTAATGCTGTTACCTCCTCAAAAACAGACCTGGAGTTGTGTTTTGTTTCATTCACACATGTTTGAGTAACACTTTATTATTAGTCTGTCTATATCTCCAAAGCTCAAAATGCTCTGTTCCACCTTGTGATGTCATGAAGTGGTAGTTTTCACACTAACAGCTACTTTTTACCTTTCGTTCAGTAGAGATTGACAATTCCAGAGCTCAAATGATCCAAATGATTCTAGTGAAGCTGTTTGGAGTTTAAAAACACCCAGAGGCGCACTTCCTGTATCACCACATGATGACATCACAAGGTGGAACAGAGTGTTTTCCGTTTGAGAGAAAAACTCAGCCTAAATCTACAGAGTTTGAGTTAAAATTATGTGTATGAAACAAAACACAACTCCAGGTCTCTTTGTGACAAGGAAACATTAAAACATAAATCAGAAAACATTGTAATGTGTCCCCTTTAAATATTTCTCTATATATTTTACAGCGTCTTATTTCATTTTATCGACTGGGTCCATTTCACACTTTACTTCCTCACATAAAATCTCATCGCGTCTTGTCAGGGACTGGATTAACGCTGTGATGGAATATAATTAGCTTCAGATTTTCATTTTTGGAACCGATTCCACCTTTTTAGCCGATTTGGGCAGACAGCGGGACCATTGGGGGGTAGATTTTGGGAAGTGTTTGTGCGTTGACCCACAAAGCACAGGTCAGCAGTATTGGCTTAGGCACATAGGAACAAAGTGTCCCTATTCACCCGGGACAGTCCCAGTTTTGAGCCATTTGTCCCACATCCCAACAGATTGATCCAAAACCACAAATTTGTCCCAGTTTTATCCAAGAAACGTCCCAGGCTTCCATCTTTGGACCAGTCTGATCCCCGTCAACAGTAAAAAACGTAATATATTGTGATTTGTTTAGCTAAAACACAGAAAACCGAGCTTCAAAATGACCATAATCCAAAAAATGCACTGACAGAAGTCCCTCAGATTATGAGATTATTCGAGAATGGACAATGATACGCTCTTTTCACAAATGTAATTATTCCCAAACATAACAACCCGGGTGTGTCCCAGTTTTGAAATTTGAAAATCTGGTCACCCTATTTTAAATGAAACTCGTAACCATGGTCCACACACACAGTTTAGTAGACTTTTAGAATTTTTTTTTTGTAAATTTCACTTTGGTACACAAACCCTTGTTATGATTTTGAACAAAAATGCCAATTAAGATCCAATGAATGCCCAATCTACACCTAAATTTGCATGACCACGCCTAAAAAAAATTACAGTTGTCCTTCACTATATTGCGGTTCAATTTTTGCGGCCTCGCTGTTTCACGTATTGTGTTCTGCGTCCTGATTGGCTGTTGGACTGTAGACCATTGTCTCCTCCGTGCCGTGTCTCCTGTACAGTACAGAATGTGTTCAGACAAATTTTTGGATCACAGTGTCACTCTGAAGTGCTGTATGTTTGCAATTTTTCTCCCCGACAAAACCCACAATGTCGATGAAACGTTCTTTAAATCTACAAAGGTTTGAACTTTGAGAGAGTTTAAACAAGAGAGAAATGTGAGAAAATGTTAATGCCTGTGTAAGAAAAGTGTATAAAGTGTGTGGTGAGGGGTTTTACAGCTGCAAAACATAATAATTGTAAAAAATGGGTGGGTTATTTTTTAGAATGTTACCCCCGCGATAAACGAGGGGCCACTGCAATTCAATGAAATTTGGTGGACTCATCCTTTATGTGACCCTGAGCAAAAAATTCAACAGAGACCGCAACCTATGTCCAACGTGAAGGCGGCCATTTTGAATCAAAATATGAAGATGTCCAAAATCTAGACCTTGACCCGATGGTTTCCAAACTAAGGCAACAGCATCAGGACATATATGAGATCAAAAGTTGTTAAAAGAGTTTCTATAAATCTGAGTCTCTTCAATGATATAGTCAAATTAAAAAAAGTTTAAAGTCTCTGTACCTGATTTTACTGTGTTAAAACTGTGAAAACCAGAACTACTTCAAACTAATTTGTCCAAAGTTGTTCGCCACTAACCTCACGCATTCTGAACATCTAATTACTCACCGCGATGAGTTTATAAGCAGTTTTCACAACTTTCAGAAATCAGAGCAGAGTTTTGCTGTGACTGTAAAGCTGACAACCACTAGTATGCTGTGACTAGTATGCGTACATCCTGATTATCGGACAATAAAACGCTTTATAATTAGACGCTGACAGTTCACAGCGGACATACCTCAACCTTTGACCTCAAGAGCTGCTTATATGTTTTTATTATTTGACAAGAAGCTACTTTTAGTCTTAAATTTGATCATCTGCAGAAATAAAACACAACTCTGGGTCTGTTTGTGATGAGATCAGAAAACTATTCAATATACCGTAAATTTCGGACTACAGAGCGCACCTTGATATAAGCCACACCAGCTAAATTTGAAGAGAAAATCAATTTTGTACATATATAAGCCGCACCTGAATAAAAGCCGCAGGTTTTCATATTGTAACATGAGATATTTACACAGAAAGACGGTGCACCGACACGCTTTTTTTTAAACTGTGCCTGAAAATTGGCACCAACACGACATCAACACGGGATGAACACATCTGCAGGTTTAGAAAATAAAGCTGCACCAACACGGAAAATCTGCTTTTATTTCCTCTGAAAACTTTTGTTGTCTTTTTACATTGACCAAGTTGGATTCATTGATGTCGAGCTTACGTGCAGTGGCTCTATTTCAGGGGTCGGCAACTCGCAGCTCCGGAGCCGCATGCGCCTCTTTCCGCCTCATACTGCGGCTCTGCGTGGCTTGGGAACTGACACTGACACAGCTCACAGTCCTGCGTAAAGAGCCCTGATTTTCAGACGCTGTGCACACAGGGGTCAGGAGCAACTTTCGCCCGTCCCTAATGACACACTAATAAGCTCGTCCGTAGATGTATCATGAAAATCCTGCTGGAAATCGCCACAGAAATCTATTTGATGTTGTAGCAAGTATATTATCTGCTCTTGTCTCCGCGGTGACGTATCACGTATAACACATCAGACACGACGCACAAAAGTAGAGCCAAAAGCGAGTGAAAATGAGCCAAAACAAAAGTCTTTGGAGAGATTTTAACAAAGGGGAAAAGGACAACTGAGGAGCCAGAAGAAGAGACTACGACCTCCAAGAAAAAGAAAGATTAATTTAACAGACAATGCCTACTTAAAATCTGGGTTTGTCGCTGCAGGTGACTCACGCACAGTCCGCTCTGCGTAACATACGGGAAAAGCAAATAAGGCAATGAAACCTTCAAAACTGCTTTGGCACATGGAGAATAAGCACCTGGGATTAAACGATACGCTACGAGTTTTTTTGTTGTTTTTTTAAAGAAACTGCGGAGTAGAGTAGACATAATCACATAATCAGCGCGATGCATGATGCAGCGGTTTGGTGAGTTGTATTTTTTTAATGCACTTAAGTTGTTTTTGCCATATTTATCTGCCACGTGTAGAAGGCTTGTCCGTGAAAGTAAAACCTACATTATTCCGTTACATTATTGTTATTATACAGTGTTATCTTCATTTTAGATGTCAAAAAGTATTTGCGGCTCCCAGTGTTTTATTTTATGTGGAAAGTGGGTCCAAATGGCTCTTTGCGTGTTAAAGGCCGACCCCTGCTCTGTTTCCTTTCTGTTTCTTTATCTTAAAAACTGCATCATATCCATTTCATGATGCGCAAAATGATCGTTCAAAATCAAAACTAGTGAATTCTTCAGAGCAGAATCTTTCCCCACGTCTGTCTCACTTTTACGTTTACAGCTAGAGAGCGCCCCCCAGGGGCCGTTATCCAGTAAAATTCCATATATAAGCCGCACTGCTGTAAAAGCCGCAGGGTTCAAAGCGTGGAAAAAAAGTAGCGGCTTATAATCCGAAATTTACGGTATTAATTAAAGGCAGATCATTTGAATTTTAAACACTGGGCTGACAATAATTACTTTGAGTTGAATGGACTTAAAATTAAAATGTAAATGACTTCAGAGGCAAGGTTGAAGGTTGCAAAGGTTGTTGGTTTAAAGGCAGAGGATTAATCTCTGGGGCCCCCTAGTGATGAGGGGGCCCCAAGCATTTGCCTGAATTTCCTGTTGAGTAGGAACGCCCCTGATTCCAACAAGAAAAGAAGTCACGCCCTTCGTATTCATACAGTATAGCGCTTTTCCACTTTCAAGGCACTCAGAGTGCTTTACATCAAGAAACCACTCACCTATTCTGGCATATATTCATATACTAGGTGAGTTAAGTGTCTTGCCCAAGGACGCAACGACGGCGTTCATCTGTGGGAGCTGGAATCGCACCGCCAACCTGTGAGTCACTGGACAAACGCTCCACCAACTGAGCTAATCTCGCCCTATACAATTTATCTGCCCCCCCTGAGAGACGCGTTTCACTCAAATACATGGAAAAAAATCAGGTACAGAGACTTTAATTTAACGGAAAACATTCAAATTGACAAATCCAATCTACCTGCAACGTCCACACGCGCACACATTAGCATGCAATACCGTAATACTGCTTCTGCATGCCCGGGTGCTATCATACATCTCCATTAATGCTCATGTGAAATGCTAATGTCGTAGATATGAAAACACAGGTATGTTTTCCAGGTCCCGGCACGTTTCCTCGCTCCAGTGAAGTGTGCAATGAGCTGCCTACTGGATCGATACTGTAATTACCCCATAGAATGTCATAGGAAGGCTGCGGGCATGTCTCGCTTCACAACTGGAAGTACGAAGTATATTTAGCAGTAGCGCGCGGTGCCTATTGTGGATAGGGAAGCAGACTAGTTGATAATGATTAATATCATTTTTTATACTGTACAGTGGTCCCTCGTTTATCATGGGGGTTACGTTTTAAAAGTAACCTGGAATAGGGGAAATCCGTGAAGTATCATGTTTATTTTCTACAATTATATGTTTTTGTCTGTAAAACCCCTCACCACACACTTTATACACTTTTCTCACACAGGCGTTAACATTTTCTCACATTTCTCTGTTGTTTAAACACTCTCAAAGTTCAAACCTTCGTAGGCGCCTTTGTCGGTGCAGAACGTTTCATTGACATTGTGGGTTTTGTCGAGGAGAAAAAAATTGCAAACATACAGCACTTTAGAGTCACACTGTGATCCAACATTTACATTTTAATTTAAATTGACATGTAAAATTGCACTAAAAAATCTGTGAAACAGCGGACGGTCACATTTTTATATAGCGTTTTTCCAACTTTAAGGCACTCAAAGCGCTTTACATCAAGGAACCACTCACCCATTCCCGCATACATTCATACACCAGGCGAGTTAAGCGTCTTGCCCAAGGACACAACAACAGCATTCATCTGTGGGAGCTGGAATCGCACCGCCAGCCTGTGCGTCAACGGATCTGACCGCTCAACCGATAACGTTTATGTCGAGAGCGGGATTCGAACCGTCAACCTTCATATCAGTGGACAAACACTCTACCTCCACTATCTGTTTGTTTCCATAGAAATGCTGTTCCTTTGGCCATAATATTCCACAGTATAGCATTAAACATACCCATCAACTGCCCATAACTAACTTTACTTTACTCTATTTCCATGGAATGATTTACAGAAAGCTGCGCACTGTTACTTTAAGCCCAAACATAACCAAAACAATGAATCAAAACCAAAAAATTATGAGTTTTTGCCACTTATCTGAATCGCTACAACTCTCCACAACTTACGTCTTAATATGTTTCATCCATCTAGTCATCTTCAAACAAACTCAACACTAGCTAGCCTGCATCTAAGCTAACCGGATTTGAGACACTTAGGCATTTCCATTTGCATCGTGGGTGTCCTCTGCCTTGATCTCCCGCCAGGCCCCGTCTCTCTCTCTCTCTCTCTCTCTCTCTCTATTTTTCATATTTTCATCTCCACCAGCGCGATTTATTTATTGATTCATATTTTTTCTACCCAAAAGAAGCCCGTAGCTCTTCTTCAGATGCTGGGCTGTGTTTCGTTAGTGGTTGTTGTGATGGTGATTTTGAGGTAATGTGGAGATCAATGTGTGAGGGCTTTAATAATAATAATAATAATAATAATAACAATAATAAGAACAAAAGTGCTGGTCATTTTGTGCATTGATCGTTTGAAGTTTCAATGATTTCTTAGCATGTCGACAGTGTGAAGGTTTAAATGAGGCTAAAACAATAGCTGTTAGATGAGATATATCTTTCAAGGCTGGAATTACCATTTGACATCTTAGCACAAAAAGCACAAAATACTCTATCTTGATATGAGTAATTTTAACTAAACATCCATCCTATCATCAGTCTAAGCAGGGACTCCCAGACTTCCCTCACCCCGGACACTTCCTCCAGCTCCTCAGGTGGGACCACAAGTCGTTCCCAGGCCAGCCGAGAGACATAGTCCATCCACAGTGTGCTGGTTCTACATGGGGCCTTCTCCTGATAGGAATAAAGATCCACTATGTAACTTTTTCTACAATGGTCCGTCACCTGCTTGTCTCCATGGAGATAGTATTGCTATGCCTGGATTGTTCCACAGTATAGCATTAAACTTATCTATCTTCACTGAAAATCAGGTAACACCACCAAGCCAAGTTATAAAAATGCTTCTTTTTTTTTCCCACTAAATTAAATTGTTCCAAAAATCCATTATTATTATTATTATTATTATTATTATTATTATTATTATTATTATTATTATTATTATTATTATCATTATTATTATTATTATTATTATTATTATTATTATTATTATTATTATTATTATTTGTTTTATTGTTTTTAATTTTAATTTATTGTAATTTTATTGTAATTTATTTTTTTACTGTAATTATTATTATAATTTTTTTTATCTATTTGAAATACCTTATTCCAGTGGCAATATTTATTTATTTATTTATTAGTTTTTTACCTTGAAACAAACACAAAATATATCTAATTATATATATATCTACATAATTAAAATATGTCAAGGTTATTTTCACTTGGGATATACTACTCTTCATCTACTTCTTCCCTCTTCCCCCGTTCCTCCCTGTATATACTGCAGCTCTAATCTAAACTCTATGTAAAGCCGCCATTGCCTTGAAGCCCGACTTAGAATTCCGATAGCGTTTCCGTCCGGATTCCCCCGCTCCCACTGGGATCTTCATTCCCTGAGGGCGCAGGGAAAACCAGGATTCTCCTCCTCTGCTGCTGTATTATGTAACAGAGCCTTATGGACTCCGTGACTACAGCAATGCTTCAGTGTAGCTTCATTATGAAACAGCTACAGTCGGTTAGCATGTTAGCATAATATTAGCATCCACTGCAGCAGAGGGTGTGGTCAGCTTTTGGAAATGGGGTTTAAATAGTTTACAATATGTTCTAAAATATAACGGCTATAAAGGAAATTGCATAAAAAAGAGAAAAATTTGCTTTGATGTTTGTTTTGTTTTTTTTACATTATGTGTCAGTACCAATGTACCGTAGGTGATGTCTTGCCTAAGGACACAACAATACATTTTACATAATCACGCCATGAGCTCAAAAAAATCTATATATTGTTCTATTTTCTTTAAAGGAAACATTTAGCAAAATCATGTCTGTTTCAGTAATGCCAGAAAATGTTGGTTTGCACCTATCACCTATCCCCGCCCACAACTCTGTACTTCCTGGATCGCATATCTGTTTCCAAACACCGGTTCAGCCAATATCATGGCTGGAAATATAAACTGATGTAATAAGACTTGAGTTTTTATTTATACAAAGTCCTGTAGTTACTGGGAGGGATAAATAACAGCCACATATCACATTTGGATCAGTTTTGTCTCATTTTATTTTTGTTTAAATTTTGTTTTCAGTTTCTACACTGGCGTTGGTTGATATCGGGTATTCTCTATCTATCTAAGGCTCCAGCATAGGGGAGGGGGGTATCCCGTCCCCACGCGTTGAGCCGACCAGGTGAACCAGTTTTATCCAACGCTGGCGGTCTAGGGCCAGCTGCTCTGCGTCCTCTATGGTGACTCCAAGTTGTTGGAGGTCGCCTGCAATGACGTCAAGCCATCGGGTGCGGGGCTTGCCATGTGGTCGTTTCCAGCCTGCCGCCTTGCAGCCTGCAGACTGTGTGTATCGGGTATTGGCAGATCTTATAGTATCGAAATCAGTATCGTAGTTGAAAAAGCTGGATCAGTGCGCCCCTAGTAAAAAGCATAATATGTAATCTTCTGTCGTAAGATACAGACAGGTAAAAGTTTGAAAGAGTTTATTACAGGAAAATGTTAATGTTGGTTGACGGAGCAGGTATTAGAGAGCTGGGGTCGGAGGCTGAGGTGTTTGTACCGGTCGTGGAGAGCTGGGTCGGAGGCTGAGGTGTTTGTACCGGTCGTGGAGAGCTGGGTCGGAGGCTGAGGTGTTTGTACCGGTCGTGGACAACTTGGTCGGAGGCTGAGGTGTTCGTACCGGTCATCGTGGAGAGCTGGGTCGGAGGCTGAGGAGTTCGTACCGATCGTGGAGAGCTGGGTCGGAGGCTGAGGTGCAGGGTGGGTCAGAGAAATGGGATCTGGCAAAAAAAAAGAGAAAAAAACAACTGAGTACTATGACCATAATCATGAAAACGAGACTTAGCCAAGTGGAACTGTACCACGGAGGATACACTGATGATCTGGCAGACTGTGTAGGATCCTCAGTCCCTTTGTGCTTCCGAGGTGCAGGCTTGATTGTTGATCGGCTGTAGGTGTTTAGTGGGTGGTGGCAGAGGCTCCGCCCACCTCCAGACAGCACAGAAACACAGGGACAGACTGGGATCTTGACGTCTTTAAAGGTCCCATGTTACGCAAAATCGACTCTTGCGAGCTTTAAGACATGTTATTATGTTGTTACCTCCTCAAAAACAGACCTAAAGTTGTGTTTTGTTTCATTCACACGTTTGAGTAAGTATTATTAGTCTGTCTACATCTCCAAAGCTCGAAATACTCTGTTCCACCTTATGATGTCATGAAGTAGTAGTTTTCAAATGAACAGTTACTTTGTACCTTTACCGAAATGATCCAAATGATTCTAGTGAACGTGTGTGGGGTTTATGTTGTTTCTAATCTTGCTCCACTCTCTACTCTGTTTGCAGGACTTTGACGACTTCATCTTCGCCTTCTTCGCAATCGAGATGGTGATCAAGATGGTGGCTCTCGGCATTTTTGGGAAGAAGTGTTACCTAGGCGACACGTGGAACCGGCTGGACTTCTTTATCGTGCTGGCCGGGTGAGTCCAAAATCACTCCAACG
Source organism: Periophthalmus magnuspinnatus (assembly GCF_009829125.3). Classification (NCBI taxonomy): domain Eukaryota; kingdom Metazoa; phylum Chordata; class Actinopteri; order Gobiiformes; family Gobiidae; genus Periophthalmus; species Periophthalmus magnuspinnatus. The sequence continues at coordinate 20,325,945 of NC_047144.1, forward strand.
TACATATAAAATCCACTATCACACTGTAAAATAAAAACTCAAATTTACGGTGAATTACGAGCAGCTGCAGTTGCCAGAATTTCACCGTCTGAAGTGCTGTGGGAACATTAAAACCACTTATGTTCATTTGCGTTCTTATAATAAACGCAGAAACGCTGTAATTAAGACTGAAGAAAAGTTGATTAAATTTAACATCCTGGCAGCAGAGATGGTATTCTGTCACCTTAGAAACATTAAAGTTAAACACTGTAAATTTAACTGAAAAAACATAACATTTACGTCTGTGTAGAATAAACTGAAGTACTAAAAATAATTGTGGGTTCAAGTTTAGTACTGACCCTCACAGCTCTATGTTCCCACGTTTTTTTTGAAATTTTGCTGAGATTAGAGACTGTGGTAGAAAAAGTACTGCAAATTTGTACTGAAGTAAAAGCAGTTAGGCTACATGGCTCGAATCTACTCAATTACAAGTACAACTACTGCTGCCAAAATTGTACTTAAGTAAAAAGTACTAATAATAATACAACTCAAAAGTATTAATTGCACTTTTTTCATAGTTTGGTCAAGGGTGCGACTTATACTCAGATGCGATTTATATGTGAAATATGATTTTTTCTTTATTATTATGCATTTTTGGCTGGTGCGATTTATAATCTGGAAAATACGATAAATTAAACAGGTGCAGGCTGAATTTAGCTCTGCCCAATCAGAGCAGACCGTACAGTGATGAGTGTTTGTAAGTTTAAAGAGGAGCAGATTTGCTGTGTGGAATGACATTTACCTCATACATGCTACATATTCACAATCGCTAAATATCGTCTAGGTATGTAAGACCAAAACAGACTTTTTTTTTTTTAGCAGTGTACAATGTTTCTCAAATCGTGGTACATGGGCTGATTTTGTCTTCTTGTTTTTGTGTTTTGTTCCATTTTTTGTCCTTCTTTGGGTTAGTCACATTTTAAATCTTCTCAAATCATTCCGTAGACGTATTATAGCGCTGGTTTGGACCTGGTTTAGACTTGAATCGTCCTATTTTAGTGTCATTTCGAAAGTGGTATTTGTTGTGAAAAGTTTGCGAAATATCCAAAATATTGAACCTGATCATTTCTATTAGACTACACCTAAGAACGCTCTATAAAACAACAGAAATCTGTATATATCAATGGACATAGCTAACCTGCTAGCCGCTGGATTCCAAATAGGAAGTGAGCATGGGCACGTTTCCAGCTCCATCGACTCTGGCTCCAATTGACTTTCTATTGAAAAACTGTCGCCCCTCTCTCCGTAACAGGCTTCAGTGTCGTTAGTGTGGACAATATATAAATGTAATATTACTTACTTTCTTATAATAATGTAAAATGATCTGTTTTCCATGCACTCTGGGTATTATAGACCACTAATGCAATCCCATTGTTTGACTTCCTGATTCAATCACATTGTTTGATTGTGCTTTAAACTTATCTAAAGGATGTTAACTCCCACTGCTCGAGAAACAGAAAACATTGGTGCAAGCTCAACTTCTTCAGACTCTGTGAGATTGAGAGACTCTGTCAGATTGTGTGACTCTGAGACTGACTTTGTTAGACCCGACAGTATTGCTGTAACCGACAATAAAGATCTACAGAACGGTCCCTGTCCCTCTGCACCTGTTCTTCATGGAACAGAACAGAAACCGACATTAGCTCCTCCCTTCAGATAGATATAAGGCAGTGTCCTCCAGTAATCTGACCAGAACTGAAGACGAGCAGCGAAACGTCTTCACTTCTACAACTTTTTGTCCAGTTGACAGATTTTATATTTTTCTTTTATTATAGATCAGATCTGGAGGACTAAGGAATTACACAAATGTTGTCAAGCTCGTCATTTCGGTTTCAAAATGGTCATATTAACCCTCTCTACATGATCCTGGTATTTTTATTTTGCTATTGTGTCCATAAAGATATGAAAATTAATAACAGACAAATCAGGCGCCTCTTTCCCGTTAGAGTTAGCAACAAGTTTGATTGACAGCTTTGCTAAACGCCCGCTACTTGCTAAACCTGTGATGCGGGTGAGAAGAGGCGTTACCTTCCACATCCTCGCTCCGGATTGGCTCTTTGGTTGCTAAGATACTCACGGTCAGAATTCTAAATATGGAAATCGGCTTCAAATTCGCCCCTATAACTGCTAGCATCGATGAGCTTCGTCACACTCACTTAGTCCACTTTTTTATACAGTCTATGCCAGAAACGCAGCAATACAGAGATATATCATGGACCAGTGGAGGTTGAGCGTGTTGCGTTTAATTCAAAATGAAAAACAAAACAAAACACAACTCAACAGATATATTTTTGATGCGTAAACAGCATTACAGCATGGCTCAAATCCTGTCTTTCCTCTGTGCGCACATACACTTTCCCTTTTCCCTGACAGCCTCATAGAGTCTATAGCACCACAGTATTTGATTAAACATGCTGCCTGACACTTCCCGCTGTTTCCTGTCTGACATTCTCATCTGTGCCTGCCCCCCGCCGTGCACCGATACCACCCCCTCCTCCCCCACCCCGGCCTCCGCTGATGGCGCTGTCCACCCGAGGGATCCAGCCATCTCCCTTCTGTCTGTTACACGCCCTTCAAAATATCACTCTGTCTATCACACGACACGAGAAGGACCGTATAGATTTGATTAGCTGCGACTTCATTGTTTTGTTTTTTACGTTTATATTGACGCCTGGATGGTATAGATTTGATTTCCGTTTTATTTAAGTTGAGAAATAGCTTCATTGGCAGATTTATTTACTTTTTTCTACTTAAATGCGCTGTAACTAGTGGTCCAAAGTTATTCCTTACTTACCTTATCCATTCCGAGACACGTAATTATTCACCATGTTGAGTTTATAAGCTAACAACAAGTAGCATGCTAGCGTGGACAGAACCTCGCCAAAGACTGCACCTTCCTTTGCTCGTGTCGAACATACCCCAGTGAAAAACGGTTCATCGCTGAAGAAAATGCTGCGTTCTGATTGGTCGCTTATGTTTTGCCGTAGAGCCAAAAACGACAGAAGGCTGCACTCTGGGAACTCCTTAATGCGTAATAACCAGGCAATAATCTCCCTGTGATTAAAAGATAGAGGAGGGAGTAAACACGTGTGCGCCTTGTCTAACTGTGATGGATTGTTTTGTGAGCGCTTGTAAAACCACGAGCCGGGTTAAAATGGGAATCTTAAAGGGTTCATATTACGCTATTTTCTGATCTATGTTCTAATGTTGTTTCCTCATCACAAACACACCTGGAGTTGTGTTTTGTTTCATTCACATGTTTAACACACAAGCCCTGCACATTTACGCTGAGTTCTTCTCTCAAACTGAAAACACTCTGTTCCACCTTGTGATGTCATCATGTGGTAATACAGGAAGTGCTCCACTGTGTTTTTAAACTCGACACACCTTCACTTTCATTTGGATTATTTCAGTGCTGGATTTGCCCATTTTTACTGAACTAAAGGTAAAAGGAGCTGTTAAATTGAAAACTACCACTTCATGACATCACAAGGTGGAACGGAGCATTTTGAGCTTTGGAGATGTACAGACTAATAATAAAGGTTTACTACAACGTGTGAACGAAACAAAACACAACTCCAGGTCTGTTTTTGATGAGGTAACAGCATTATAACATGACTAAAAGCTCACAAAAGTGGATTTTCCATAATATAGGACCTTTAAAGCTACAGTATGTAACTTTATTTGCCAAAAAAATACAAAAATAAAACTATTTATTATCAATTTTGATGTTTTTATTAATAAAACATGTGTTCTTGCTGTGATCTGGCTTGCAACTCTTGTTTCCATGGGAATATTGTTCCTTTGGCTCTAATATTCCAAAGTAAACGTATCTATATCCATGGAGAATGTTCCGAAGTGTGGTTTTAACTTTCTATTTCAATGGAATTGTGCAGGCTGTGTGTCACCTCCAGAAAATTGCATACTGTACCTTTAACTTAAGTACAAAAATGTCCACGTCTGTACTTTCTGACCTCAATATGCAATGTTAGCAATGTTAGCAATATTAGCATGTTAGCATGTTTTTTGTTTTCGGCAACAGTAGCTCAGTTGGTTGGGTGTTTGTCCACTGATCTGAAGGTTGGAAGGTTGAATTTTTCCAACAATATTTTTTGAACCTATTTTAGCAACATTCAAAATAGCCTTTAGCATGACGAGGGTGATGAGATTTTTTATTTTAAACTGGCACACACCGGGTTGGGAAGGTTGCTAATAATAAACTTGTGATAGAGCGTGTATTTAAGAACATTATAAAGCACTTGGCCTACGTTCCTACCCTCACCTTTGGTCACGCTGGTGGGACTATGTCTCTCGGCTGGCCTGGGAACGCCTTGGGATCCCATTAGAGTAGCTGGAGGTAGTGTCTGGGGTGATGGAAGTCTGTGCGCCCTTGCTTAGGCTGCTGCCCCCGTGACCCAGCTTCGTATAAGCGGAAGAAAATGGATGGCTGAATGGATGGATGGATAAAGCACTTAGCCCATTCTCCACTCACTTGTGAATCAGTGTAAAGCACGAGAGAGTTCTGTCATTGCGACTAAGTGCACGTTTTAGCTTTTGGCGATTTTCCAGCACAGTTTTTTGTATTTGAACCAAAACATTTACCAATATATTACACTTTTTACTGTCGGCGAGGATCAAAAAATGTGTCAAAAATGGGGACGCCTGGGATATTTCTTCTATAAAACTGGGACAAATCACTGTTTTTGGATACGTCCACTGACACATGGGACAAATAGCTCAAAACTGGGTCTGTCCCGGGTGAATTTGGACGTCCGGTTATCCTAAATGCGACCCAAGTGCGTTACTAGTCTGCTGTAGATTTACACGTAACCAGATAGCACCTGGAAAAGCTAACAGTTTCACAACTAAAAGGGAAATTGACAGCGTTATTTCAAAAAGTAATTTCCTAAGGCAGGCTAATAGTATTCAGGTCACAGTGCGCGCTATAGCTAAGTAATATCGCTAACTCAAATGCTAGCTACCTGCTGATGCTAATATGGAATATGGAAATGTCACCTCCATCACAGACTGAAAGGTTATGCATAAGTTATGAAGAAGCATATCCTAGCGCGGAAGCTATACCAGCAACGACGTACAAAGATAAGAACATAACCTAAAGCTGCGGTGCGGAACTTTTAAGTTGTCTTCATGGAGATGTTTTTACTTTGCCTGGAATGTTTCGTGGTATGACATTAAACATATCTAATCCACCTGGCATTGATCCATTATGGGTGTTTGTGTTGCTTAAAAATAATGCAATAATTCCTTCTGTGAATAGGGGCGACACTCCACAGATCTGAACTGTAATGTAGTAGTAATGTAGTGCTGTGACCTGCTTGTGTCCCTCGTGGTAGACAGGTTTAAGTTGTATTGTAGAACATTTTAGATGACACTAACAACTTTCCGATGGAGACAAGCAGGTGGCGGATCCTCGAGTAGAAATGTTACGCAGCGCAGCTTTAAGAATCTTTTTAAGCATTTAGTGAAGTAATAATGTTGTTTCTTCATCAAAAAAGAGTTACATTTTGTTTCATTTAGTTTGGTAGTTTTGCACAGGTCGTCTAAAGCTACAGTTTAGATCCTTGTGGCGTTTTGTTACGATACTGTATTTTCAATCATGATTTCGATACTAAGGAATAGACTCGATACTTAACACCGATTTTGATTCCACAATGATGATAAAAAACACTTTCTTTTCTTTCTTTTATATTCTCATGTGGCCTTATGTCTGTGTAATCCCTCAGTCGTCCAGGTAGGTTCCATAATAGTTCATGGGAGTTTACTCGTCTTTGTGGTCTTTTACAACTCAAGATCATTCTAAAGTTATTCAGGAAAAGTTCATTTTTGTCCTGTGAATGTGACTTTTTTTTAGGATCGACACCTGCTCAAACGAGTATCTAGTTTCAGTACCAGTTTTAGTATCGATTTATCTGCGCTACATCCTTGTACAAAGCTACTCTGTGTTTGTAAAATCCATCCAAACACTTGAGAGAACATGCATTTTGATCATTTCAGTGCTCAAATTTCTTATCAACCAGACAATTTTAGATGATTTTTTATTTTTGTCTGATATCTCAGCCCTGATGTTTGGTGGGTTGTTATATAATTGTGTACATTCGTATACACTTAGGCTATATGGGAGGGTATATGACTTTGTTTACATACATTTGTAGACGACATATTTTCAATGTAGTATCTTTTTTTAACGTCTGCAGAGTATATTCAGATGATCCTCTATTAGCGGTTTAGTGATTCACCCTTTGGCTTCCATCCAAACTGCAATGCTGCGCTGTGATTGGTCCAGTCTCACCAATCACCACCATGATGTGATCATGTCATACTCTCAGACTGAGGGACTAAGTGAGTGCGACGTCACCCACAGCGTTCAGCTCCAGTCAACTGAAGCTCATCGAGGTTAGCGGTTATAGCGGCAAATTTGGAGCTAAGTTACGTATTAAGATTTCCGACCACGAGTATCATAGTAACCAAAGAGCCAATCCCGAGAGAGGCTGTTGACGGTGACGCCCCTTCCTGCCCACATCGCTGGTTTAGCAGGGAGCGAGCACTTTGCAATGCTGTCAATCAAACCTGTTGCTTACGCTAACGGGAGCGACCTCGGGGAAAGAACGCGACAGATTCTTGAGTTAAGGACAACAACTGCGAAATAAAAATAGCAGGATCATGTAGAGCGGGTTAATTTGAACATTTTAAGACCAAAAATAGTCTCACTGCAGCAGTTACATAGAGAGAGGCCATGGTTTTCTAACGTAAAGTGAACTGGAGCCAGGATCAATGGTATTCGGACCGCGGCGGCTAGCAGGTTAGCTACATCCATTTATATATACAGTCTATGGAGGCAACAGTATGTTCCTTATTGATTATATTATACTTTGCCATGAAATATCCCCCCAAAAATTCACAAATTATGAAACCTGATCATTCGTATCAGTGACTAGACCCAAGAACTCACTGTATTGCGACACACATCTGCATTTGAACAATATTAATTTTAGCTGCCCCCCCATCTGTATTAAATATAATTGGCCTATAGAATGTTATGATGTCATTCGAAACCCAGCTATAATAGATTAAACGTGTAATCACTCGTCGCTTGTCAGGACACGGAGCTGTTTTTGATGCCAAGTTTCATCTTTCTATGTTTAAAAAATTTTGGACTCTTCTTCCATTGACGTAATGTGTTTGGATTTTTTAAGGGGGCGCCGCAGTGACAGTGACAGAGTACATAATGAAGTGGTTAGGAGACATGTGTGGGAGTGTACGGTGGGGTAGGGGAAAACAGGGCTTTTTGGAGCATCGATGGCTTGAAAAAAGGTTGCGTGAATCAGTGTAAATGCAACTTCGAGAGGGTAAACGAGAAGAGGGGGAAATTGTGACATGATTGAAAGCTCTGAAAAGTAAATTTTGCAGAATAGATCTAGAAATTGTGCTCTTTTGGCTATAATATTCCACAGTATCTTAAAAAAAAACGTGTTTCTCTCTATGGGGAATGTTCCAAATGGTTAATAATCACATTTTAATAAAGTGTTTTTCCAACTTCAAGGCACTCAAAAGCACTTTACATCAAGGAACAACTCACCCATTCACACACACATTCATACACCAATCTATACAGACATTGGAGGCAAGGGTGGTTAAGTGTGTTGCCCAAGGACACAACAACAGTATTCATCTGTACCAACTCTAGAAAGCTATATCCCTTTAAAACAATGGTAGATGAAGTACTCAAGTAAAAGTACAAGTATCACATGAAAAAATCTACCTGTTTAAATATACTTAAAGTGAGTAAAAAGTAAGCATTTGGCAGAGACTTTTAGAACTATTAAAGCACATGTGTCAAACTCAAGGCCCGCGGGCGAAATGCAGCCCTCCACGTCATTTTATGTGGCCCTTAACTGGGTAAATTAAAAGGTATGATGGTCGTAAAATGTCATTTTTATCAGGAGATGCGCAGTTATAAAGACATATTTTTACATCTAGGCAAATCCATATGCAATATTTGTATCTTGAATAAGTAATAAATACAGAAACAGTTAATTGAGAAGTTAAAAAAGTAGTTTGATTTATTTTACATCTGTCCAGTTTTGCTGATGTGGCCCTCAGTGAATATGTGTTTGACACCACTGTATTAAAGCATCAAATGTAGCGGATTTTAAGTGATTTGGTCGATTTTGTAATTTTTTTTTTTTAGCTATTTTTGTGTATTTGTTTGTTTGGTTTGCTCAGAGTTGGGACGTTACCTCAGTTTCAGGCATTTCAGCAGGTCTCAAACAATAATAAAAAAACCAAAACTTTACTTTTCAGTCCAGTTTGAAAGTGTAGCGAAGTAGAAAGTACAAATACTGCTCTCAAATGTAGCACTAAAAAATTGACTTAAGTAAAATACTGATATCTAAACGTTTTACTCAAGTACAGTACTTTATTACTTATTGTACTTTGTTATGTTCCACCACTGCTTTAAACTCAACCAAGACATTTATAGGCACGATTTACATTTCAGATGGATTGCAAAAACATCATCTGATTATAGTTAGTAGAAAAATACACTGAGATCCGTGTTGTCCCACCCCTGTATAGGTTATTCTTAAATTAATCTACGTACACTACCACAGTTAAGCTACAAAAATAATAAATTGGGAGTATATTGAAAGGCGGAGTTCAGTACAAGCTCCTAAATACTTGGCGCCGAAGAGTACTGGATCACTCAAACATAACGTAATGCCAGCGCTTCCTTATTGGTGCCATTTTAGAACAATAAGAAATTTCTCGTGTGCGCTTCGGGTCCGGCGCTGCGGCGCTGAGACAATGGTAACCACGGTAACGCGGCTTGGATCTGTCCTGGCAACAGTTTGTGCGGAGGATGCTCTGATGAAGTGTGTTTGTTTTGCTCCGTTCTTCTCCAGTAGGACGTTAATGAGAGCCGAGCCCCGGTTTTCAGTATCTCCCAATCACCTGACACAGCAGCGGAGAGGAGCCCGAGGAACGCCGGAGTTTGTATAGCCAGGATATTACGGGATGAGGTTGCTCGAAATCCAATCTAACTTTATTTATAGAGTGCTTTAACTCGGTGGAAAAAAGGGCGGTCTACAAATTTGATGGTGAAGAGAGAGAAAATCAAGGAAGATCCAAAAAAGCCAAGGACGGTAATAGGTGTGAAATCACTTATTAGGGGCCTGAATGACTATGCTAAGTAGGACTCGGGCACAGTGCACACTTAATGTAGCTCAATAGACCTCGCCTACAAAGAGAAACTGTAAATAATAGGTGAGTTTTGAGTTGAGCAGCGAAACAACTTCACTTCTACAATGTTTTATCCAGTTGACAACACAGAAGAACCAAAAAAAAAAACCCCCAAAAAACAAGTCAATCGTCAAATTTTGAGTCAACATGGAGAATAGAAGCGTTTTAAAAGGGATTTATTCATGACTTTAGGCTTCTTGTTAGAGGACTTTGGGCTATTTAAAACATTTCATAATCACGTTTGACTTGCTAATTGCTATGGTAACTGTGCTAATTTTAATCACTCTCACTGCCATTGATGCAACACGATGGCAAGGGACTTTTTGCACACTTGTATAACACAATTTGTACACATAGTAATTCATTCAAGTGTTTTACAGAATAAGAAAGACTTTAAAATGACAATACAACAAATCAAAACATAAATAATCAGCAGAAAGTTAATATTAAAAGAAGAGAAGAGTGCAGAATAAAAATGTTTCAGTCATACCCACAGATAAATAGTTCTGAGCCTGGACGTAAAAAGGGGGTATTTTACTTCTACGGGGTATTAACTCTTAACACATGACACATTTAGATCACCATGTTTCCTTTTATTGTTTTGAAAATGCTATATAAACACCCACTTTAATTTTTGAGTGCTTTATCCATGACTTATAGAGTATAGCAACATCTCTGCTCACAATTTGAAAGTAACTGTAAATTGTTCACGTACAAATGACTATTCAAATTCTGTGATCCCAAGATGTATCTGACTCTACATAAACAATGAAGAAATGTGAAGTTTCAAGGCAGTTCGAAGTGCGGTCCAAAAACCAAATAGAAGCAAACACAGTAGCCATCCTGAGTTTTGGTTCATGAAATTGTATTAATTAAAGAGGAGGTATTATGCAAAATCAAGCTTTTTGTGTTTTCTTCCATGTTATAAAGTTGTTCCCTCATCAAAAACATTCCTGAAGAGGTTTTAGACTCATCCATGAGGTTTTTGATGCATGTTTCAATATTGTATCGAGTGCTCAAGCCTTATTCGAACTCTCCTTGTAGTTCGCTGTAAGATTCTGTGCAATGTTTAGCCCACAAGTTTATGTCATTCATGCTTCAACGCGACGATTCTCCATAAAATCACAAAAACGTGATTCAAAACTGTACACTACAACTTCACAAACCTGATGCGATGTGCAGTAGTTTCATTGGCGGGATGCACGATGATTGTGTTGAGGGGAGACTCAGAGCATCAGAAACTAAATAAAAGTATGGGATTAAACATGTTAATGTTGTTTTGGGTGAATATGGCATTTTCAAAGCAATAAAAGGTAACATGATGATCTAAATATGTTATGTGTTAGCCGTTAATACCCCAAAGAAGTAAAATATCTCCCCTTTAAAACAAACTTACAGCATTATAAATATGACTCTATGTTTTAAAATCCTCCTTTTTAGGTTGGAGAGTGGGTAATATGCCAAAAAAAACACAATGTTTTGAGTCAATTTCATCAAAATATATTGTCACAGGAATCACGAAGTTCACGATTCAATTTTTATCATCGTTTGGCCCAGCTCTAATTTGCGGTACTATTTAATGTTAGCTAGTTGATTGGACTCCTTGCTAGCTTTTGGAAACATCTTTATTGTGGTTGATGCCCAGTTGCTTTAAACATTTTCCCATTTCCAGAAGATTAGACGTTAAATCCCCACTACCGGCGATCCATTGTGTCCACGGGCTAAGACACTTGTCCAATCTTGTCTTGAAAATCTGTTCTGTCAACTGGACAAAAAGTTGTAGGAGTGAAGACGATTCGCTGCTCATCCGAGCCGCTTCTTCAGAACTGAGGGATTACACAGACATTTTCACTGTAGTACTTTGTAGGGTTACGCTAACTAGAGGCACTACTGACTGAAGTGCTTTGTTTTAACAGTCTGACCATGAAGAACTGACTTAGCTGGAACTACAACAGGTGAGCTAGCTAGCATTTGCCAACAGTTTTCATTCATTAAACACCTAAATGAGACTATGAATGCTTGTATTGTTCAAAAGCTAACGCAAATCAATAGTGTAAAGCTATTTTGTACTTATTCTTGAGTCTTCAGACTGTCTAAACTCTCATCAGGCTGTGTTTGTTAATGTGTGAATTGTGTCACTATGGTAACTGCTGAACATTCCTCCATAGACTAACTAAACAGTAACGTGAGAGCCTCTCTGGACGCCAGTCTGCTGCGCATCTCCGTCTCAAATCCACTAACCACTCCTTTGAAGACAGTGAAGTTTAGATCTTAGCCAGAGAAAAGAAATAGTTTAAGAGGGGAGTTAAATAAGCTATTTTTATTAGGAAAGACAATCCTTCCTTATCTCTCACAGATCTATAATTCCATCGTTAGACCCAAAGAAAACAAAATAGAACAATAGGAGGGTCATTAATGGTTGAAAATGGTCGTTAAGACTGAAAATGGAGACAATAGCTATTTACAGTTTCAATGTAGTTAGATATAAGGCGGTGTCCACCAGGAATCTGACCGGAACTGAAGAAGCGTCTTGGATGAGCAGCGAAACGTCTTCACTCCTACAACGTTTTGTCCAGCTGACAGATTTAAACTTCATCTTTTGGTATGGATCAGACCTGGACGACTTGGGATTTCACAGACATTCCTCCATAGACATACTCGCAGTGCCCCTTTGAGGTTATACGCAAATGGAATCTGTAACTTTCCTTAGCATGTTCAAGTAGCATCCCACGAGGAGAGCTACTTTGATTTGAAGGCTTCACCACCCGCCTGCATGAATGTGTGAGCGTGAGTGTTTGTGGAGGTGTTAGCGTGCTTATTAGCTGTACATAGCATAGTCTGACATGTTAGCATAGTTAGCACTTTAGATCCAGTACCTTTGCACGACTCATTATCACCACGTAGAGCAGCGGGATACCGGAGCACACAGAACGAGGAGAATAGAAGAAAAAAAAAAAAAAACGGTTTTGAAAATGTGCAAAAATTGAAAGTGCAGCTTCACATTAATTAGATTCTGAAAACTAGCTAATATATTGTGCTAATTTTGCAGATTTAGGGTGATGAAGAACTTTTTGTACCTAGCTGAAGGATTAGCATGTAGGCTAATGGGAGTTGGGTAGTTGAGTAGCTAACTGTAGAATTAGCAAGTTTTACAAGTCAGTGGTAAAAGTTGAGCACCTAGCTGATGGTTTTGCATTTTGTGTCAGTCAATGGAGGAAAGGGGAAATTGAGTACCTACCTGGAGGTCTGTGTAATCCCTCAGTTGTCCAGGTCTGATCCATAGTAAAAGCCAACGTTAAATCTGTCAACCCGACCTTTCTTGAACAGGAATGGGGGCCTTAAACATCATGTATGTCCTATTTATAACTCCATCCTCCAGACCCAAAGGAAACAAAGGAAACAAAGAAAACAATAGAGCAATCCAGTAGGCTGATTCAGAAGAATGAACAACTTTTCGTCCAGTTGACAGATTTAACTTCTGCTTTTACTATACCTACCTGGAGGGTTAGCATATTTTGTAGGATGATGGCGAAAATAGAGTAACTAGATGGAGGATACACATGCATATTTTGTAGGTTAATGAGTGTAATTTGAATACCTAGCAGGAGGATTATCCTGTTTTTTTTAGGTTGTTGGTAGAAATTTGCATATCTAGCTGAAGGATTAGCATGTAGGCTAATGGGAAAAAGTTGAGTAGCTAGCTGTAGAATTAACCAGCTTTATAAGTGAATGGTAAAAGTGGAGCACCTAGCTGATGGGTTCGCATTTTGTGCCAGTTAATCGGGAAAAGAGAAGGTGCAGTTACCTGTAGGGTTAGCATATTTCGTAGGCTAATGGTAAAAATGGAGTACCGAGATGGAGGATACACATGCATATTTTGCAGGTTAATGATTATAATTTGAATACCTAACAGGACGATTATCATATGTTTTGTCGGTTGTTGGTCGTAATTTACATAATTAGCTGAAGGATTAGCATGTAGGTTAATGGGGAAAAGTTGGGTAACTAGCTGAAGAATTAACCAGCTTTATAAGTCAATGGTAAAAGTGGAGCACCTAGCTGATGGAGGTCAGCAACTTTGTGTCAGTTCCTGGGGGAATGGGGAAGAGGAGTACCTACCTGGAGAGTTAGCATATTTTGTAGGATAATGGTCAAAATGTAGTAACAAGATAAATGATACACAATCATATTTTGTAGGCTAATGAGTGTAATTTGAATACTTAGCTGGAGCAGGAGGATAATCATATATGTTTTGCAGGTTGTTGGGGGAAAAACGTGAGAACCTAGCTGCGAGATTAGCATGTTTTGAAGATTAATGGGAAAAGAAATGTTGAGAACCTAGATGCTGGATTAGCCTGCTTTGTAGGGTACTGGGAGAACTTTGAGTACTTAGCTACGAGATTAGCATGTTTCGTTGGCTAATGAGGGAAACTGGAGTATCTAGAGGCTCTACGTGGATGATTAGCATGTTTTGTAATGTTTTGTTGTTTGTTTTTGTTAATGGAGTACCTAGCTGGAGAATTAGCTTGTATTGTATAAATTATTTGGTATTTAGCACTACTATCAAGATTAATTTTTAATTGCTCATCCTGGTAAGTCACAGCCAAAGCAAAAGTAGTATTGATGTCGCATTATCACAACGTAGGTCCTCCATGAAGGTTAGCTAAGATTTTGGTGAGTACTACAGCTGCGTACAGTATTTTATGAATGAACTGAAGTTGACCGCACAGGAAGCAGGAATGACCAATCCCAGAACATGCTGTTTACTGGCTCTTCCTCTGTTTGACTCTGTGACTCTGATGTCACCCTGTTCCCAGCATTCCTAGCATAGCATTTAGGCTAGCACCACACGCAATGTCATGTGGAGTTTTTCAATGTTTTTTTGGGGGCTGAAACTACAATATCAGAAGCAGTTTGTGCGTTATTTCTATTCGCATTCAGCAGTGGGAAGCTAATAGTTGTTTTAAAGAGGGAATGTTTTACTTATATGGGGTAGAAACTGCTATCACATAACAGATTTAGATCAGCATTTTACTTTTTATTGTTTTGAAAATGCTATATTCGCTAAAAACATTTTGCGTTTGATGTCTCTTTACTCCCCGTGCTAAGTGACTCCCCCTTGAGAGCGCTATCACAACACAATCAGCTGCATCCCACTAATGAAACTACTGCACATTCCATCAGGTTTGTGAAGTTGCTGTGCACAGATTTGAATCATGTTTTTGTATATTTATGGAGAGTTGTCATGTGGGAGCGTGGGTGACGTAGGCTTGTGAGCGGAGCATTGCACAGAATCTTACAGCTAACCCCAAGGAGGGTTCGACTAGGGCCTGGGAGAGATTGAAAAATACTCACACATGAATGCTTTTGATGAGAGAATAATGTTGTAACATGGTAGAAAGCTCAAAAAAATGGTTTTGCATAATATATCTTTTTTAATGAGTATGAAAAGTACATTATAAAACAAACCAGTAGTGCTTGTTTCACTCTATGTGGAGACTGATGATGTTCTATACTTCAAATTACAGCTTTCACTTGTTTTCTCAAATATTATCAGGGTAGTCTTAGATAAATATGTCTAATAATACAGTGCAGGAAGTACACAGTGGCCTATTTCTTTCTCACAAACAGCTGCTTTTATATAATGTTCTATGGGCCAAACAAGATTTTATTTTAATTCAAGGTAAAATTGTAGCTACAGGGCTTTTAAAGGAGGAATATTACCCAAACTATGCGCTTTTAACCATGTCATAATGGTTTTCCCTCTGAGTTCTATTTTGAGTGATTCATGCATGTTTGAGCAATCCTGCATTGTCCAAAAACATGTCCATCCATCCATTTTCTTCCACTTATCCGGGGCAGAGTCCAGGAGGCGTCCGGGACAGATGCCCAAGCCACCTCAGCTGGCTCCAGCTGGGGTGGCTCGGGCATCTGTCCCCGGACGCCTCCCTTGGGAGGTGCTCCGGACATGTCCCATCGGGAGGAGGCCCAGGACACGCTGGAGGGCCAGGGTCTCTCGGCTGGCCTGGGAACGCCTTGGGGTCTCACCGGAGGAGCTGAAGGAAGTGTTTGGGAAGTCTGGGAGTCTCTGCTTAGACATATAAACTCACGACCCGGCCCCAAAAACATGTAAATAGGTAAAATCCTCGAGCTAAGTTAGTCTTCACCAAGGCTAGGAGATGTTTTGCATGTTGCTTTGAAGAATGGGTCAAATGCAGAGGACAAATTTACCTGTGGGGATGGTAAAATTATCTTAAACCAGTCATTTCCAAACTGAAGTATGGGTAGGGGGTACGAAGAATAGGTTTTGGAAAAAAAGATAATTGCCATTTTGTCCATATTTTATTAGAACTTTTATCATTTGACTTCCCCACACTAGTCTAAATGTTTTAAGTGTGATGCACATGCTGTAATATAAACCAAAAACATACAACATACGCATTAGATATTGCATGATGTGTACAGCTCTCAGACATTTTCTCAGAGCGCATTGGAGTAAAAAAAAAAGTTTAGGAACCACTACCTTAACCTTACTTACCTTACTACTTAACTTACTTAAGACTGAGAGCTAAGAAATGTTGAGTTTGCCACCATCACCTATCTCCTATACCTCCACCTATATCCACTGCTGTTTTCCTTCTGAAATTTAGTCTCCATCTCATGCACATTTTGCTCAAAAAGAAGAAAAAAACACGCTATAAATTTAAATCTGCTGGTTTTTAGGGTAAAATGCCACTATGAAGACGCAAGAATAAACCACTTTGAATGGAAGGTTCATCGACCCTTTTATATTTTTAAGTGGTTTTAGATCAACATTTAACAAAATATTAATTAATCATCTATGCATGTGATAGTTAATGTCTAAATACCAGAAAAAACATGGTTCTGAGTGTCCAAAAAAGCACTACAAGTTTGATATACTATTATTACTATTATTGTTTAACATGGAAACCCAGTGAAAATCTCCAAACGGCAATCTATTCTAACACATCTGCTTTAACCCTGACCGCGTATGGCCCTGTTTTACTCACGTATGCCCATAAAACGGCCTTGTACTCCCTTTTACGGTGCACACCTTTATTTCTCTCTGCATCGACTTGCTATTGATCCTCGTGGCTTGGGCAGGTCGATGGGTAAGAGAGTCCACCTTTGCACTCTGCTCTGTGGTGGAACCGTGGCCCAGTCGATCGGTCGGGCTTCTCCCGCTGATAAACAGACACGCCGGAGGAGGAGAGAAAAGAGTGATGGAGGGAAAATGATAAAAAGGATCTGAATATGCTCCCGGGCTGGATTACGAGTTGCAGGTTGAAAAATGCGAGCTAAGGTGAAGCTATATTTGGATCGATTTTGTATGTTAAGGGCTGTGTTTGTCAGGCTTATTAAGATATCTTGACGTTTTTACTTCTTTCTTCTTTTTTCGTGTGGATTCATATGGTTCATTTAAGTATCTGCCCATACCCAATGGTGCAGAGACTGAAAACAGCACTTAATATCTTAAAACCCAACTAAAATATAGCAACTAAACTATCCAAATGTGTTTTAAAGTAGTGCTATTCTGCAAAATTGTCTTTTTAGAGCTTTGAAACGTGTTATAGTTGTTTCCCTTCACCATTTACTAACCTGAAGTTGTATTTGTTGATGTTTGTGCACTTTTAAATCTCTTTTCAGGACGCCACATTGCGATCAATCCCTGTTTTCACCGCGATTGATTTACGTCCTCTTCTCTGTACTTACTTCGATCTTCAACTTTATTTTGAAAGTGGTGATATGCGCGGGATTTGGCAGTGTTGCGTAGTCATTTTGGTACAAATCCGCTGAAAAATGCACTGCTTGCTAGTGTGATGTGCAGCTATCTATACGAGGGACTAACTCGCATATGTCAAACTCAGGCCTGGGAGCTAAATCTGGTCCGCGGTGTAATTATATTTAGCCCGTGACATCATATCAAATGTGCATTAGAGCTGCCCCGCTGGTATATAGCTCATGTACCGCTAATACTACAAATCTGAGAGCGCTTTGCTAATACGCTGGCGTGTAGTCGAGACCGGCAAGCGCTCCTCCTTTTCTGTTGACGCTCATTAGCAACCAAGCTACTAGCCAAATTAAGTACTACAGAGAGACACGTAATTTATTTTCTTTATCTTTTCATTCTGTTTGTAATATCAAGCTTGAGTTGTTCCAGATTTTGTGTTTAAGCAAAACTAAAGTTTGTTTCCATATTAAAAGTTTAAACACTATACATCAGGTGCAGTCGATTTTTCAATAAATAATGAGTTTGGCCCGCGAATTCGCCTCAGTTTTTAATTTTGTCCCACTGTGAATTTGAGTTTGACACCCTTGGACTAACTCTTTTCTGTGATGATATTTACTGTGGCGTCAGCTCCCGTTGGGCACCGCAGTTTTCGAACACAAAAGTCAGCGGACGTGTTTCTTTTATTAACTCATTTTAGATTTAAAATGTACAAATTATAATATAACGATCCACAGGTGTCATAGATTATAGCTACAAAGCAGACACAAGCGCAATGTGTCTGTTTTGACGAGAAGTTTAAACAGTGTGAGACTTTCCAGTTCGACGACAACCAGTGAGTAATCGTATTGGCCCTATCTATTTCTTTGGGTATCGACTGAACCGATATTTGGAAGCTGATATCCGATCCTGCAAATGTTCCAGTATCACGCCGATCTGATCTTATACCAATTTCAAATCTGTTCATCCTCAGTTAATGATTCCCGTAGTTGGTTTTGTCCTGAAGAGATAAAATAACTGTTGCCTCTGAGAGTTTCGTTCTCTCGTCTGTGATTGGTTGTTATGACCCTGGCTCACAAAGCCGTAGCGAATAAAGGCGAGGACACAACGGTAGCCATTTTGAGCTCTCCGTGGAGTCTCTTTTATTTTATCTGAAGCAATAATAAAGTTATGTAGTTGTTGTCAGAGTTTAGGCCGTGCGCTGCGGTGCGAGTCGGTTCCATAACACACGTAATGAAACAAGCGCTGAGTTATGGCGTAAAAGGTACGAGCGGGTTGGCATGGCGACGGAGAAAAAAGTGGACCCATTTCCAGCCGCCTCTGCAATTTCAAGTAGTTGGTGACATCACACAGCACTGCCCCGATTACAACCAGGTGTTTCTGATTGCAAACATCTGGCTACGGGGGCGGAGTTTGAACTTTCGATACCTGTTAGACCCATCGCACTGTTCCTTATACCTCCAGTTTAGCAGATCTATTTGAAATGCGGTTGTGGGCGGAGTTTAGGTGTTTGTAATTGGCCAATGACAGGGCCTTAAATGAGAACACGTGATAAATACCTGGTAAAACATTGGTTAGATGTAATTTTGACTCACTCCGAGCAGGAATATGAAGTAGGAGTGTGACCAATACGAGTACCTGAACGACTGAGGGATTATGCAGACCAATAGGAGGCCAATGGGAAGTCGGGAGTGGCGTTTATTTGAGTCTAAAGTTTTTAAACGTAAAAATACAGCCTCGGATGAACGGAATACAATGGATGGATGGATTTTAAACTTTTGTCTGCTTTATAGTTAGAATCATCAGGGCATTGTTTTAAGTTATGGACCTGGACTTAATAAAAGAAACAAGTCAGCAGAGTTCTGGTTGAGCGGCGCTGATTTCCACCTGCCCCTTTATGATACTTCGCTGTAAAAACCATCCTGACAATGTGCAGATCTGATAGTTTAAAAATTGGCTTGTTTAAATCATGTTTTCACAAATTATGTACGAAACAATGGATTAAAATTTCAAACTCGATACTGATACGAAGGAATAGAGTCGATATCATGAAAAACTCATTTTCTAGACTGTATAGTTATAATCTATGACACCCGTGGATCATGATGTTATAATTTGCACATTTTAAATCACAATATTCATCTAAAACGACTTGATAAAAGATAAAAGTTCACTGACTTTTGCGTTAAAACACTGCAGTGCCCAATGGGAGCTGACGTCGCCGTAAACGTCATCACAACAAAGCACCGGCAGCTCCGATGGATAACTGCAGATGATGCTAGTGAGCAGCTGATATTTAATTTTTTTTTTATGATTTGTGTTTGGGAAGTAACAAACAAGATGGAAAATTGTAAAACTAAAATCTCAGAACTAGTCAAAGGATTTAATCTATGACACTTGTGGATCATGACGTTATAATTTGCACATTTTAAATCACAATATTCATCATTAAGTACTCATGATTTTCAACATTAAGTATTTTTATATTCCCATGTGGCCTTATATCTGTGTAATCCCTCAGTCGTCCTATAGGTTCCATAGTGGTCCATGGGCGTATACTAGTCTATGTGTCTTATACTTGTTCTGAAACAGCTCAAGATCAATCTAAAGCTTCAAGAAAGGTTCATTTCTGTTTTCTGAATATGACTTTTGTAGTACTGATACCTGCTCAAATGAGTATCCCGCTTCAATACTAGTTTTAGCATCAGTTAGTGTCTAATTTTTGATACTTTTGACAACTCCACGCTGTACCCAGTTGATTAAACGTAATGTTGTTGTTTTGGGTCAACTTTGTCTGGGTGAGGCTGGGCTGCGTCAGGTGTCCCACAAACAAAAAGCTTTCCTAAAATCTTCTCAAACGTCATCTCTGTTTCAAAATACATGAGGAAATATGCCAATTTGTGTGGATTTTATGGATATACGTCGTTATTTGTTGAATCTTTTCTGACGGGAGTACACAGCTTGAGTGACACGTGTGTTTGGGGTTCACCGTTTTGGCGGAACCTTCTACACACAACATGGTAATGCCACACTAACATTAAACTTTCATATTGTCTCCTGCGGGCCACAAAATATCATCTCGCGGGCCGCAATTGGTCCCCGGGCCGTGAGTTTGAGACTTCCGCTTTAAACCTTTAACTTAAATATGTTGTAAGATTAGACAATAACTGCTCTCTTGGCCGCGTAAAGTACTTCAGCCTGCTGCTCTGATTTTGGCATACCATTCAAAACTGCCATTCAATTTCAGTAAAGAACTTGAATGGCGCGTTTAAATTGTATTAGCTCACTGCTTATGTTAAAGAAATGAATCTCAAGGACAAGTGGTTTTCAATTGGACATGGACCACGGTGGTAAAAAATATCTTGTACCAAGTGTGAACCGTGACATCATTTAACCAAAGGCTGTTCGTTTAATGTAATTACAAAAGGTGTTAATAGAAATTTCTCAGTACAATGCAAGCTTAGCACCTTCACTGAAATCCATTTGAAACGATGCAGAGAGTAGTCGTGTGGTACACTGAGATAACGTGTACTTTTCTGAGTAGTATCTTGCAGTATTGAAGCAAACCTATTCTGCAAAATTGACTTTAATCATGTTAGACTTGTTTCTTTCTCATTTACCCTCTCGAAGTTGCATTTGGAGTGATTCGTGCATGTTTGAGCAATCTTTAATCGTTTATTCCCGATCCCTGTTCTCACTTTATCTAATTTTATCTTGTTAATCAGTGATAGATGTAGAATTCAGCAGCATCACATAGTCTTTTTTGGTACAAACTGTTACAGCCCCAGTTCTCCAGCTCCTCCTACATCCATATATATTTCATCTCCCTGCAGCTGATCCATGTTTCTATGTCCAAGTTTCGAACCGACAGACCTCTCCTGTGATTGGTGCGTTGCTGTCAAGCTGGCAACTGATTGGCTCCTGAGTCCTATACGCTGATTAGTGCGACACCCCCTTTATTGAGGGCCACATCTCAAAAAATATTCGAAGCGGCGGGCCACAGACCGGTGATCAATGCAGTGGAAACTTCTGCCCTAGAGTGTGGCCACGTCTTGGTGTTCACCTGCAGCTGCCACGCCTAAAAAAAAAACGCTAAAAAAGACCCGCCCCCTGACGCTCCTGGCTCCTGCATTCTGTCAGTGAACCGCATGCCGCCTTTGTTTTGTGACTTTCATGTTTTTGTGACTTTGTAAATTGAGACACTTGTAGTCTTTGGGTTGTTTTGTTACATTTTTGTTAGCTTTTACTTTAACATTCCTTTTTAATACATTATTCCTTTAGTTGTTTGTTACTTCCCTTGCCTCTAGCTGAGCGGGTCGTAACACAAATGAAAAATAAGTTCAGCTCCTATTGGGCACCACAGTTTTCTAACATGGAAATCAGCAAACTTTTGTCTTTCATTAAGTCGTTTTAGATTAATATTGCGATTTACAAAGTGCAAATTATAACAGAATGACCCACAGGTGTCATAGATTACAACTATACACAGTAGGAGACACAAAATCCATGTCCATATTTAAAATTCCATGTATTTTGTGACCAATAAGAAATAACAAAACTGTATTTGAATAAGTGCAAGATAGACAAATGTAAAGCCATACTGTGAAACTTTCAAACCAATACCATAACACTAGTGTCATATCTGGACTGATTGATTCACTAATGTAATTCTGTTTTTACGTGTAACGATGACGATAAATTCTTGAATATTGAATCCCCATGGAAACAAACTGGTAGACTAATTTATTCATTTTGGTTTAATTAAATTGTACTTATTTTTATTTACCTCTTTGTTATTCGTTTAACCGTTTGCAATGTGTCCATTTTTGTACAATTTGGGATTTAAAGTGCACGTGACAGCTTAGAGTACTCACTAAAACATAATTAACCATCATTATATTTAATATTTCACTAAAAATCTTAGCCTGTCCTAGTTTAAAATGTTTTTTTTCATTTTTATTTTAGTGACGTGAAGAGAAGTTTATAATTTTACTTCCTGGTTGGACACTGCCTCTACTGTGCATAGAGAGTATTTAAAGAGGGGGTATTTTACTTCTATATGGTATTAACTGCTAACGCATAACATATTTAGATCGCTATGTTACCTTTTATTGTATTAAAAATGCTAAATTCGCCTGTTTTAATCACTCCAGGTTTGTGAAGTTGTAGTATATTGTTTTGTATCATGTTTTTGTATATTTATGGAGAATTGTCGTGATAGTAGTCTTGTGCGCGGAGTATTGCACAGAATCTTACAGCAAACCATGAGGGTTCGAATAGGGCCTGGGAGAGATCGCTAAAATACTCACTAGCAGCTGTGGCAACAATAGTACCCCTGGGTAGAGTGATAAGCGAGGCTGCCAATCTGCACCATCGGTCTTTCCAACCACCACCAACGCTCACACACACCAAATTTACGCTAGGATATGTGGGTGAAGTGCTTTGCGTAAGTACTACTACTGCTGCAGCTACTTTTCTTTTAACTTTAGCTATGGTTGACTCGAGCATTCTGTTATTTTCCGCCTCGTTCACCTGTGCCAAGCGGAGTGTGCACAGGTGCGAGCTTCTAGGCGGGTGGCCCAAAAAGAGAGGAGCAACCCGGTGGAGGAGCAGCTTGGGTATTGCAAGACTTGGCCTGGAGATCTTAAATGGACTCACCTGCGAGAATAACTCACAGGGGGCGCTATGGAGTGGGCTTAGGCGTGTGTGACAGTGCTTCAAGAAATGTGATCCCTTCTTCATTTGTTAGACACTGCGAAATGTTTAGCGACACATTTGGGACTTGGCGTCATCTTTGATTTGTTTTATCCATTGCACAGTTTCCTGTTTCTTCCCTTATGGTTTCCAGCTCACTTTCACCTTTTAACCTTTTGAATTCTGGGTCTTCCATACTGTATTTCTTATTCTCTGCCAGTACTTCATTCTTATTTCTGAGATGGTGCTTGAAATTCTCAGGCACTTGTGTCTTAGTATTAATTCTTCTGATTTTACTAAGATGCCAGTTCCGTAGCGATAGTTATTATCAGCACTTATGGGAACATACGTGATTAATTTCAGCATACTACTACTACTACTACTACTACTACTACTAAAATTACTACCACTACAGGACTTGCATCTTAATTCTTCTGATGTTACATGAGCACTTATGTAAATACCCGTGATCTATTTCAGCATACTACTACTACCACTACTACTACTACTAATAATAATAATAATGATAATAATAATAATACTATCGCTACGGCAATTGCATCTTAGTCTTAATTCTTCTGATGCTAAATTACCACTTATGAGAAAACCTGTGATTCTTTTCAGCATACAACTACTACTACTGATACTACTGCTACTACTAATACTAATACTAAAACCAATAATACTACCACTACAGCACTTACATCTTAGGCTTAATTCTTCTGATGTTACAAGAGCACTTATGGAAATACCAGTGATCCATTTCAATCTACTACTACTACTACTATTACTACTACTACTACTACTACTACTACTACTACTACTACTACTACTACTACTACTACTACTGCAACTACTGCAACTACTACTGCAACTAATAATACTAATAATACTACCACTATGGTACTTGCATCTTAGTCTTAATACTTCTGAGCACTTATGGGAAGACCTGTGATTCTTTTCAGGATACTACTATTCCTACTCCTACTACTACTACTACTACTGCTGCTACTATTATTACTAATACTGCTAGTACTAATACAAATACTAATAATACTACCACTACTGATTTAGGCTTCACAATGTTTCTTAAAACTGAAATTATGAAGTACCTGGACTTCGACTTCTTCTTCTTTTTCAAATAAAGTCTGCTCTCTGTACCTCAGTGAAACGCTCTCAGGAGGACTAAACCCAACCTGCGCTTTTCCATCTCCTTATCATTTATTCAAGACTCTTTGGCCAGACTCCAGGCCAGTTTAGGACAATGAGAGAGGAAAGGTCGTAGGAGACAAGGAGAGGAGACGAGGAGGGAGGAGACGTGGTCATTATTCAGCGTAAATATGGGCTGGTGATAAACTGTTTATTATGCAATTAATGTGAACTGTGTCGCCAGAGCTCTCAGCCCGGCGGCCATTTAGGATGATGGATCCAGTTGGCTTTTTCAATCTAGACATCGGAAAAACCATCGGAGGGAATGTCAATGAGGCCACACCTATCGCGGGGTTTCAGGCGACCTCCATAACCACCAGGCGACCACCATAATCTGGATACATAATGTTAAGAGATGAGTCACGACAGTAATAATAACTGTTAATTTGCAGGGTTTTGGTGGGATTTTGTGAGTTTGTGGTGCAAAACTGAAACCTAAATGTGCTGTTTCATCATTTTGGGTTTAAAATTTTGAATAATTACACTTTCATAGCCTTAATAAAGCATGAACAAAGACTTTGAAGTCGCTGGACCTGGTTTTTATGTCTTAAAAATATGGAAAACTAAACTAATTCAAAAGTTTGCAGTGTCCAAAGTCATTCCTCACTTACCTTACGCATTAAAAACATCGTAATTACTCACAACAATGAGTTTTTAAGCAGTTTTTACAACAGATTTCAGGCCCGTCGACAGAAATTTGGGGGCCCAGGGCAAGAAGGCTAATATGGGCCCCACTCTAGTGTAATTTAATAGGCAGAGGTTCCTATTCTGGACCCACTTCCTGATTATCGGACAATGACACTCTTTATAATTCAGTTAGCTCTTGTTAATTTGCAGGGTTTGGGTGGGATTTTGTGAGTTTGTGATGCAAAATCGAAACCTAAATGTGCTGTTTCATCATTTTGGGTTTAAAATTTTTAATAATTACACTTTTTATATTATTAATAAAGCATGAACAAAGACTCTACCTGGTTTTTAAGTCTTAAAAATATGGAAAACAAAACTAGTTTAAAAGTTTGCAGTGGTCCAAAGTCATGCCTCACTTACCATGCGCATTAAGAACATCTTAATTACTCACGACAATGAGTTTTTAAGCAGTTTTTACAACAGAGTTCAGGCCCGTCGACAGAAATTTGGGGGCCCAGAGCAAGAAGGATTACACGGGCCCCACTCTAGTGTAAATTAACAGGCGGAGGTTCAGTTCTGGGCCCCTAAAATTCTTGGACAACCGACCCCTTTGTTCCCCTCGTGTCGTGAGTTTACCGTGACAGCAAAGTTAGCAACAGTTAGCATGCTACGAGCACACTTCCTGCTCATCGGGCAATGACACTCTTTATAATTCAGTTAGGTCTCTGTTTATGCTTTATTCAGGCTAATTAATGTGTAGTTATTATAAAGTTGTGCTAAAAACTGCCTCCTGTTTCCAGTTTTGTTATGGAAAATCATCCTATTTTAGAATATTGAAACAACCAACAGGGTCGTACTGTATGATACGACACACATAATTGTCTTTATTATTAAAAACAAGTAAATATGACTTATTTTAATATGGTTCCAGTGCCATTTCACACAAATTAGTAACATATATTCCTCCAAAGTCTGGACTCAATGCTCAGTTTCGCATGATTTTAATGGCATTTGTCTTGATTAAAATGACCCCAGCTGATATAACTTAAGTAGCATCACAACAAACAGGTAAGACAACATTGCTATATTTTATCTTCTTGGCTGAAACTCCACGTCCCAATCGCTAACCTGACATTGATCGCACCTTGTAAATGTCTTTTGCGGCTTGTCCCTTTTTTTTCCGACATTCCCTGCTCCTCAGACACGCGCAGCCCTGATGCATTGTGGGTCGGAAAGTGATGTCGCAATCGCCCGGTGAAAGGGAGGTCATAGACAAAGACACTGCACAAAAGGCATTCCTCAGAAGTACACGCGTTTTTATGTTTTTCAGATGAGTTTAGCGGCATGAAATATCTGTGTTGAAAAATACATGTACTGCTTAGCTCTAAAAACATGATTACTGTAAGTCAAATGAACTGTACAGACATTATTCTACAAGTATAAACATTTAACAAAATATAAGTCATGTATTTTATTCTTAAAATGATGAGTATTATGTAAATCAGTCGTGTTCAAAGTATGGCCCAGGGGCTAAACACGGCCCACACACTAATTATTTTTGGCCCGCAGGCTTTCTACCGAATCGCCCCAAATCACCAAAAGTAGTCGTTTTTACAGAAAATTTTTAAAAGTTGTGCTAGCGTTACTTAATTAACAACCATTCTGACGGGATAAAGCTTTAGCATAAATTTTCCAGGCCTTATTAAAGGTGCGGGGCTCGGTCAAACCTACGTTAAATGGAAAATTTTTGTGGCCTTTTGGTCCAGATAAGTTGCAAAAAGTGTCTCTCCTTATAAAAAATAATGGACACTCCTCGTAGAAATCAGTATTAGTAATGCATTGAGTTTATAAAGTGCCTTTTATCAGAATCAGAATAAGAATCAGAAGACATTTATTGCCATTATCAGTGAACACAGCTCACAAACTAAGAACTTAAACATAAAAACACTGAATAAATACAAATAAGGCTATACATAAAGTTAAAAAGTATGCTTTAAAATAAAATAAAATAATTAGAGGTGGATATATACAACAACAACGTCAGAACAACAGTGCAAACGTGGCTTTTTACGGTGACCGGTGTTGTAAAGTGTCCAGTTTAGTGCAGATTTTTATGTTTTTTTATTCAGAATTACACAATTATACCAGGAAATGTGTAGTGAAGTGTCTTGCTTAAGGACACCTGACATTCCCAGCGGTCTCCCATCCAAGCCCAACTCCGCTTCGCTTCTGAAATCAGCAACTTTAGAGAAATGCATCGTCCAAACTGTCTTATCCACATGTCGGAGCTAGCATAACCATATGTTAGCGCCTGTCCAAACAGTTTCCTCTTTGTTCATTTGCAAGATTATGCATGTGTTACAAGTGGGTCACGCAATGAGGAATATAGATGGATTTTGTGCAAGGAGCGTGAACGTGGGGATCCAAGGTTAAACGGAATTGTGACCGGAGTGATAAAGGAAGCATTTACCCCGGAATGATCCTCCTTAATCACAGCGTACAGGAGTAATTGGACAGAAAGCCTCCAAATCTAATTCCCAGTGCATTATTCATGTAAATAAACAAACAAATTCTTGGAAACAAATAAGAAGTCCGCACCTCTGAGTTCGCATTTGTTAAACGGAGCCAAGGTCAGAGCAGGGGACATCATAAAAATAAAAATATCGACGCATTAACAAACGAATAAAACAAAAAGCAAACGAGAAAGTAGATTACAATGCAGCGCTTCATAAACTCGTACTGACGTTTTGTTCGGTGTAGTGCTCTTACTTGACTGGTTGCCAAATCCACTACTGTCTTGCCCATGGGCACGATGCCAGCCTTCACATTCATCAAGAACTTGGACATTTTTTTTGTTTTGTTTTTTTTGTTAAATATGTGAAAAAGGATTTTATTTTAATCTGTTACAGTGGTTCAAAGTTATCCCTCACTTTCCAAATGAATTCCGAGCATCCTAATCATTCACAGGGATGAGTTTATAAGCAATTTTGGGAACGTTCGGAGGCCAGAGCCGGTATGGTGATGCTAACCACAACAGCTAGCATGCTAACATTACACTTTATGGTTCTCGGATGGTAAAACACGCTGCAGTTCGATGAGAACAGTACACGGTGGATATATTTTGGCTTTATGCAATATATCTGTACTGGGGAAAGATATATTTTAACACAAATACAATCGGGGATGTATTTTTTAAGCAGTTTTTCAGTTCAAACTAAATATTAGCTTATGTAGGAAAAGACAAATGTCTGATTCGCTTTAAAGTGCGATCATCGGCCAACGTTTTTATCTATAATTAAAAAAGATCTGTCGTGCTTGCGCCTGCTTCTGTATCTAATTATAATCTATGACACCTGTAGATTATTATGTTATAATTTGGAAGTTTTAAATCGCAATATTGCTCTAAAATGGCTTGAAAGAAACAAGTGACTTCCGTGTTAGAAAACTGAAGTGCCCAATGGGAGCTGATGTCTTCGTAAACATCATCAGAATAAAGATGTAGAATAACATAAAACACATAAAATGACTTGGTGCGCCGCATTTGGCCCCCGGGCCTTGAGTTTGACGCACGTGCTCTAAAAAGTCGATAATTGCGTAATAGGTCCTCTTCAAAATAAGCTTGTTATAGGTTGAACATCTTGGTTTTGCGGTGGTCGAAATGGTAAATGGTCAATGATTTTCCAACATCAACGCATTCAAACGGCTTTAGATCAAGGAACCCATTACACAGATGCTGGGGGTAAAGTGTCTTGCCCAAGGACACAACAACAGCATTCATCTGTAGCAGCTGGATTTGAACCGCCAACCTTCTGATCCGTAGACAAACAATCCTGCCAACTGAACTACTGTCGCCCAATTTGTTTCTTTTTTTGTATCTTTCTGCGAGTCATTCCTCAAATTACAAGGAAAACGCAACAATCTGCCAAAAACATTACAGAGAGTGCCTTATTTTTTTCGCAGAAATAAATCCCCCAAGGTGGTGGCGGAGGTGAGACTGATTCACTTGGACCTGGTCTGGTTAGAAGATATGAATTTCACTGCGTCATAGGCCACTCGGTAAATCGTTTCCTGGAATTCTGGGAGCAATAACGAAATTGTCTAGTGTTTTGATTTGTTTTGGAGGCAAAGGTACGATGATCGCATTGGCAGGGACATCCCCAGGGCTCGTCGTGTACACTGCTGTTACACTGTTGAGGAGGTTTTTGTTGGAGGAAAATCTTCGCTGGGGAGCTAAATACTGGTGTGTGGCGAAGAGGAGGCGAGGTACGTTTATTCGTACACAAAGTAATTCAAAGTACTTTACAGAAAAAGGATATCAAAGGTTCTACGTTACGCAAAATTGACTCTTTTGAGCTTTAAGTCATGTTAGAACATTGCTAGCTCCTCAAAAACAGACCTGGAGTTGTGTTTCACTTCATTCCTACATGTTTGAGTCGTCATTTATTATTAGTTCGTCTACATCTCCAAATCTGAGTAAAAAGTCAGGGTCAGTTTGGTCTTTTATACATTTTAAACAGTCTTTCCATTATCCATTTCCAAAAAAGATGACGTTTTGGAGTATTATTTACAAAAAGTACAGTTAGGGTCAATTGCTGTGATATATTTGAGCATAAATTGATTAGTCGGGTAAGTTCTATGCATTAGTTTAAAGGAGACATGTCTTATCTTAATATTTATCGTAAACTTTTGGTTCAAAGTCCATCGCTATGCTAACCAGCTAGCTCTAAAATGCAGACTTTTTACAACAATGCAAAAGACTTTCTACACCAAATACGGCAGAAGATGTTTCAGATTGGCTCTTTGGTTGCTATTCAGGTCCAGTTATAAAAAAACAGACAGGGACAGAGACAATACAAACAATAAACAAATATGATACTATGATACTTGTGGTTAGAATTACAAAACATGGAACTTTGCCCCAAATTTGGTCCTGTATTCGCTAGCCTCGATGAGCTTCATTTGATCGAAGCTGAACGCTATGGGTGACGTCGCACTCACTTAGTCCACTTCTTAATACACAGTCTATGGTAGAACCTTTAAAATATTCCTATATATTTAAATATCACCATCAACGCTACACGATAATCAGTATTTCCCATCAAAACTGCACATACCAACCTTTTTAAACCTCAACAAAGACCCAAAAAGACCCCCGAGCTACCTGTCCATCTCTGACGAGGAGGACGAGAAGGAGACACGCTGCACGATATGGCCACGGGACCGCAGACAGGGGACAGGGGACACGTCTAGACGGAGAAAATGAGACACGACAAGACGGATGTGATGGATGGTACAGTGTCCGCTCCAGGGGAAGGCTCTCATATGGAAGAAGGCGAGGCCGTCCATCACGGGGCCTTTGAAATGTTAATGCTAATATAGAGTTAGAGCGGAGATCGTATAGAAACAGTGCGAGACAGTCGGCTTTGTGTGCGCGGCGCTCGGGTAGCTCGCTGTCACTGTCACTACTGTCGCTCGTATTGTAGTCTACGCAGTATCTCGCCTTAGATCCAGAACGCACACTTCTTCAATATTTTACGAAGATGTGCGTCTGGTCACCCGTGAATTTCCCAGAGTTCAGATGGACGTGATTGACAGCTGCGTTGGGCTCTAAACTTTTTCGTTGCACATGCTTCTTTCTTTAGTTTTTACTCTTTAAACGGGAGCCCAATGAGAGGACTTAGGCTCTCTTTTTCATGGGCGCCCTGTTTAAAATATAATACAAACTGAAAGTATATAATTCCGTATATAAACATTAAAAACAGGTGCAGGTGTGTGTATAAAAGTTTTTCATTTCTGACTTGAGACATGACAGATAAGATATGCCTTTATTGGTCCCACAGTGGGGAAATTCCAGTATTGCACTGCACAATTCAAGAACAGCAGGGAAATGGTACATGCAATAAAACAAGATAATAGATAATAGCTTAAAATTTAAAAATAGACTTAAAAAATAAACTAAAAATAGACTATTCTGTACAATAAGAGTGACAGTGCAGCATATGAACAGAATAAATCTCAGTAAAGTGACTAGATTTACATGGTATTCAGTATTGCACATGGGTATAGTTGAATGACAATCATGGAGTCCAGACTAAGATCCCTGGATTACAGAATAAGAAGGATATTAAAGGTTCTATATTACGCAAAATTGACTCTTGTGAGCTTTAAGTCATGTTATAATGTTGTTACCTCCTCAAAAACAGACCTAGAGTTGATTTTGCTTCATTCTTACATGTTTGAGTTGTCTTTTGTTATTAGTCTGTCCACGTCTCCAAAGCTCAAGATGCTCTGATCCACTTTGTGATGTCATTCAGTGGTAGCTTTCACGTTAACACTTACTTTTTTACCTTTAGTTCAGCAGAGATGGGCAATTCCAGGGCTGAGAGTATCCAAATGTTTCTAGTGAAGGTGTGTGGAGTTTAAAAACACAATGGAGCACTTCCTGTATTACCACATGATGACATCACAAGGTGGAACAAGGTGTTTGAGAGAAGAACTGAGCCTAAATGTGCAGGATTTGTGTGTTAAACATGTGTGAATGGAACAAAACACAACTCCAGGTCTGTTTTTTGATGATAAAACAACATTATAACATAGATCAGAAAATAGTGTAATATATGGAGAAGACAAATATCACGGAGTCCAGACTGATATCCCTGGATTTGCCTGACAAATGCAGTATATCTATAGTATTTTCACCAAGTCATAATAAAAATATATATATAAAAAACAGTGAAACTAATAAAACATGTTAATTTGTTTCTTTTAGCGACTATAGCATTTTCAAAACAATAAAAAACAACATGGTGATTTAATTATGTTATGTGTTAGTAGTAGACCTGTCATAATAATTACTAAATCGACTTATTGTTCATTATATTTTAGATGGAATAATATTTTTTGTGGTTCAGTACTTATCGTGTGCACATTTTCTTTGCCGTACTGGGACATTTTTGGTTATTTTTTGGCTGTATGATACGATTCAAGCTGTAAAAGGTTGAATTAATAACTTCTATGACTCATTAAAGCTGCAAACTAAGTACTTAAGTGTTTCATTCTGCTGTTTATTTACTGCAGATCAAGGCTTTTTAACAATATTGTAGATTTCGAATAGTTTTTGTGGCTTAAATCTGTTCTCGGGTTATTGTGTCAGTGACGTAAATTAATTTCAATATGATCGTTCATCACAATAATTATTATATCAACTTATTGTTCATTATATTTTAGATAGAACAATATTTTTTGTGGTTCAGTACTTATTGTGTGCACATTTTCATTGCAATACTGGGACATTTTTGGTTATTTTTTGGCTGTATGATACGATTCAAGCTGTAAAAGGTTGAATTAATAACTTCTATGACTCATTAGAGCTGCAAACCAAGTACTAAAGTGTTTCGTTTAGCTATTTATTTATTGCAGTTTGTGGCTTTTTAACAATATTGTAGATTTCGAATAGTTTTTGTGCCTTGAATCTGTTGTCAGGTTATTGTGTCAGTGGCTTAAACAAGTTTCAATATGATCGTCTACATTTACTTCAAAATGCCTTATCGTGACAGGTTTCGTTTAGCAGTTAATACGCCATAGTGCTTTAATACGATTGGACAGGAAGTAGAGACGCTAACAGTGAAGTTACCGGGCGTCGTCGTGCGCAGAGCCTTTTTAAAATGTGCCGTTTAGAGCGCCGCGTTCTTCAACCCCAACTTATTCCAGTTATTATGAAACTCGAAAACACTGGCTCGAACACCCATTGATCCTCCCCTTTTCCATCAACCCCCTACGTGCGTCTCATTTCGTATTCCGTGAAACTATTTCCAGTGTTATTCGGCCCATCGTTCTGCGCTGATCAAACAACATCTCAGGCCTCAAATGGAGCGTGGAGACAGTCTGTCAGCCCAAATCCACTTGCAAACTCCATCCATTGTCGTTTGCATAAGACATAGCGAGCCTCCAGAAAAACGAAACAATGCTCGATAAATCTCCGGCGTTAGGAGTTGATGTGGAGGTTTTGGAGGAGCCAGTTATTGTGATGTATCGGTTGTGTAACTGATGCCTTGGGTCTTGTAGTGCGAGATTAGATGGTATAATATTTGGAGAAAGACGTGCAAGATTTGTTGATGGTTAGATTCGAAGGTTTGCTGATTATTCTGAAAGGAATAGACTCGATTTTTGATTTATCATTGATGTTGACATTTTGAGGTTCCTATACAGTTGTCCCTCAGTATATCATGGTTCACCTTTCGTGGTCTCGCTGTTTCACGTTGTTTTGCATGTTTTTCTTTACATCGTATGAATGTGCATTTTGTTCCGTGTCTCCTGTACAGTCCAGAATGTGTTCAGACAAATTTACATAAACGTTGGATCGCAGTGTGACTCTAAATTGCTGTGTTTGCAATTTGTTTTCTCCCCGACAAAACCCACAATATCGATGAAACGTTCTACACCGACAAAGACGCCTATGAAGGTTTGAACTTTGAGAGAGTTTAAACGAGAGAGAAATGTGAGAAAATGTTAACGCCTGTGTGAGAAAAGTGTATAAAGTGTGTGGTAAGGGGTTTTACAGCCAAAAACATATCGAATTGTAAAAAATAAAGCTGATACTTTGCGGATTTCTTTTATTGTGGGATATTTTTAGAATGTAACCCCCACAGTAAAACTGATTATTGCGAGTTTTGTATGTAAAAATGTTGTTACCTCCTCAAACACATGCATGGAGTTTTGTTTTGTTTCACTCACACATTTGAGTAACCCTTTATCATTAGTCTGTCTACATCTCCCAATCTCAAAATGCTCTGTTCCACCTTATGATGTCATGAAGTGGTAGTTCTCAAGTTAATAACTACCTTTTAGTGCAAGTTCATTGACAATTCAAGAGCTGAAATGATCCAAATGATTCTAGTGAAGGTGTGTGGAGTTTAAACACACAGTGGAGCACTTCCTGTTTCACCACATTATGACATCACAAGGTGGAACACGGTGTTTTCTGTTTGAGAAAAGAGCTCAGCTGGACACAACAACACCAACATTCATCTGTGTGAGTGGGAATTGCACCGCCAACCTTCAGATCAGCAGACAAATACTCTACAAACAAACCCTCTGCCAGAAATGTTACATAATACCCCTTTATGATCTAACTATAATGTTCATTGTGTGAGCTGTGATTTTGTGCATTAATGTAAACTGCAGTCTTGAGCGTTCTATTTCCTGGATATTTCAAACACATATGGTCCGTGTATATATCATATGCGCCGTTATGCTATCTGCTCAATGCTAACAAAGTCCATATGTGCAGATAAAGTACACAATTTACTTCACGTGGATGGGATTGCCAGAGGTTGAGTTGGGACATGAGATCTTCTATGCAGTGGTACAAGCTGAATATGTGCCGATTACATAAGGTTCATTAAATTAAAGGTGTATTGTGTAACTTTTTTGCTGCTGAGTGTGATGCCTGTTTGCTATAGTTGTGACCGTAGACTGTATATGTAAATGGATAACCTGCTACCTACTTTGGTGCAAAAAACGGCGGGCCTTTCTTTGTAACTGCTGCTGTGAAACTCGTCGTTTTGGTCTTAAATGTTCGTATTAGCCCGTTCTACGTGATCTTGATGTTTTTATTTCGCTTTTGTGTCCATAAATCGAGATATGAATGTTAATAACAGACAAATCAGGTGCCGTCTTTCCTCGAGTTTACTCCCGCTAATGTTAGCAACAGGTTTGATTGACAGCATTGCAAGCATTCTCTATACATTCTCTATGGTTATGACTTGAATGTTCCATAGTAGTGTTTTTCGTCCTTTTTTTGAGTTGTGGCACACAAGTGTCATTGTCATTTTAAAAAAAAGCTGCCATGGCACGCCATCAGCCAAACATTATCCAATGACGTCAATTTGAGTAAAAATGTCTAAATAATGTCTGTCACTGTCTGGCACTAAGGATTGTGCAATAATGGACTTTTCTGGATCAGACATTTTTATATTATTAAATAATGTTGTGAATGAGTTAACTCAAATTCGACATTTTTCCAAGGTAAACCACGCAATCCCTCAAGTGCACACTGATTGAAAATCAATGCCCAAGTGTATAGCATCAAAAATCTCTTTTCCATGTATTTAATCCCAGCTGTTTTGGTCAAGAGCATGTTTTAAAGTGGCCTCTCTGCAGATCTGACCTCTAACTTCACCTGATTTCATCATCTGTAGGTGGCATATCCTTCAGTGCACCTTTAAAAAAACAAAAACAAAACACATATGTGAAAGTATTACTTGTAACATCCTATTTTTATGTTTTTTAAACCTTTGGACTTCGTAGCGCTTGTGTTTCACATTTGAAGTTGTATCACTTATAGACTTAATCATAGAGGGAAGGGCAACCAAAACATTTACTGGTACCACTTTATACACATGAATTAACCACAAAGACGTAATTCATCAAGAAGTTTCTAAGCCTGAGTCATTCTTATTAAACAGTTTGTTCATGATGAAATCAGTCCCCTGGGAAGAAGCCCCATGAAAGACCCAGGACACACTGGAGGGACAGTGTCTCTCGACTGGCCTGGGAACGCCCTGGGGTCGCCCCAAGAGACCTGGAGGAAGTATCCGGGGTGAGGGAAGTCTGGGAGTCCCTGCTTAGACTGCTGCTCCTGTGACCAGGCCCCGGAGAAGAAAGAAAATTGGAAGAAAATTGATAGATGGATGACGGATGTCTTTATTTGTTGTTAGATGCAAAGTGGTACTCTTATACTGAAGTAAAAGTACTGTTACTTTAAAAGCCTAATATTACTCGTGGTGTGTGAATACTGCACCAAGACAAAACTACTAAAGCAAATGAAGTAAGAGTAGCTACTTCAACAATGTTACTCTAGTAGTTGTACATGTGGTGTTCGAATACTACGCCAAAACAAAAAGTCACTCGAGTAAATGTAACAGAGTACACCCACCACAGATATAATATTTATGATCGGCAAAACGTAAACCACAACCAGGACCAAACCTTTAACCACAGTGCACAGCTAACAATGCTTTTTGGATGATTACTTTTGACCAACACCAATCCATCCCATAATGCAGCCGCGTCCCGCCCTTGCGTATATTCATTAATATTCCCCAGAACCGCCCCGGCTCTGTTTCCATTATTCAAAGCACTCGTGATCCCGCCCCTTGTTTTTTACGTCTCGCCCGGTCCGACTGTCCTTGTAGGGAACACCATTTTTATTGCTTTGCCTGTGTCACAGATAGAAAACAGTTCTTCCCGGTGCTGTGCTTTTGCTTTGGTTTTCTGCTCACGCACTCTGGCTGTCGACCACGTTGGGCCTCCCCCGTCTAACCCCCTCCTCCTCCTCTTCCTCGTCGTCTACCTCCCTCTCCCCGTTGTCCTCTGCTCCCATTGCCAACCTGGGCTGTTTGCTGTCTTAGTCTCACAACAACAGTCTCCTCCTGTGCTTCTCGCTTCACTCCAGATGACAGGTCAGCGCCCGTGTAGTCGGAGTATTAGCCGGAGTATGGCTGCGTTTCGGATGACATCGCAGCATCGTATAGGTCAATATTATTTTATACAGATGTGGAACAGCTAAATGCAGATTTTTTTTTAGCAATATAGTGAGTTCTAGGGTCTTAGAATGAACCGCTTGCGCAAAAATATCAGGGTTTTTTTCAAGGATTACAGGTACAAGTAGATTTGCGATTTATCTATCCATTCATCCATCGATCTATTTTCTTCCGCTTATCCGGGGCCGGGTTACGGAAGCACCAGTCTAAGCAGGGACTCCCAGACTTCCCTCACCCCAGACACGTCCTCCAGCTCCTTTGTTGGGACCCCAAGGCGTTCCCAGGCGAGCCGAGAGACACTGTCCCTCCAGCGATTTGTGTTTTAGTAAAAGTATTCTGTTCAAAGTTCATGTTTTAAACGTGTCCAGAATATGAAGAATCACTAATACAAGATACAACACGTTTCGGAACATGTTTGTACACGTCTAAATTACAGGGTTTGCGGTTTTTAAGCAGAATAAGATGTTTAGTTGTTTGTTGATTACGCCCGTGTTTTAAGTTTTGACTTGATTGCAGTTAATCTTCGAGTCTTAGGCTAGTTATTATTAGAAATGATCATGTTCAACATTTATTCCAGCTTGTTTCCAGTCTGCAAAGTTTAAAGATTTCTTGAGTGAGTCACCTGTACTTTTCCGTATAACTATTAGTGAAATATAAGACTGAGTTTGTGATTTGTTTGCACGCAGTGACCACTAGACTAGACCAACTCTTTTAAAGGACAGATACTGCGCAGAATAGATCTGTTTTAGCTCTTTTTTTTGTTTTGTAGAAAAAAAAAAAAACTGTAATTTTAAACTTTTCAGGATTGTTACGTCACAGCTAAAAGTCTGGAGGTCTCCTGTGCTGTTTTTAAGCCCATAAATCAAAATCTAAGCATTTCTTTCATCAAATCGCCTTAATTAAAAGTGCATGGTGTGGTGAAAAGGAGCCCACCTGCCTATTTGCCTGAAAATAACCATTATAAGTCCCAAAACGTGAAATGCCAAAGCAAAGATACTCAAGAGCATGTTTAAAAGCCAGTGACAATACAAGTAATGCATCATATTTGTTCTTTAGCTTCCTGTTGACGATGTGATCACATACGAATGTCATGAAATGAGCATGTTACATACTTTTAGACAGTGTTGACAGATCCACTTCCTCACAGATTTGCAGTGCAGTCCATCTTTGTGTCCTTGTGGCTTTAGTGTCAGCTTGCAGTCCAGTGAAAATGTTGATTAGGACTGACATGTTACAATGGTTTTCTCTCAAAAGAAGTTTACCCAGAGCTGTCTTTGCTCTTTGTCAAGACTTCATGCTTTTGCAGTACTTTACAAAGATGTTATAGTCTGGCACTGTATTCTGTCTCCTCGATTTTATATGGGCGTGATTGACAGGCGAGAAATACATTGTCTGTTTGTTTCAAAATAAACATGGAGGCTTAGCAGGAAAAACAGCTCTGAGGGCTGAGAGCGAAGCACGAAACTCTGTAAATCTGAGCTAAGAGAAATTATAGATTTTATTTTGGATTTCTCGAGGATATTCCAAAGGACGGTTCTCAGATGTGGTTTCTTGACCGCCCTGCGTTCAACCAGAACATGAAGAGAGTATTTAGCGCTCAACTCATCTACCCCCATCCCCTTCAGCGCTGTACTTACTGGAGCACCCCGAAGAAGGACGTGAACCACCACATAACACAGACGTAGCCAAACCTCCGTGTCAAAGCCTGATCTCGTCCGATCTTAGAAGCTAAGCAGAGCTGGGCTTGGTTAGTACTTGGATGGGAGACTGCTGGCAGTGGCAAAACTTACTCATTGCTTAGTACAAATGTGGTGTGAGTGTTGGAGGAGAACAGAGGGGCTGATGGCACAGATTGGTCACCTTGCTTCTGTCAGTCTGCTCCAGGGCAACTGTGGCTACAACCAGTAACTGAGGAGGGAATGAATAATGCAAAAAACGATAAATTGACTTTGAGCATCAGGAAAGTGCTATATAAGACAAACTGTGTGGTGAACTATTTTTTATCTGTCAAATAACCTAAACTTGTAAGTAAAAGAAAAATTCAAACCTGTCAACTGGACTAAAAGTTGTAGGAGAGAACAGGTTTTGCTGGTGATCCAAGCCAGTTCTGAAGAGGCGCCTTGAATGAGCAGCGAAACGTCTTCACTCCTACAACTTTTTGTCCAGTTCACAGATTAGAATTTTTCGTTTACTATGGATCAAACCTGGACAACTGAGACACAACTTGGAAGCTACGTTCTAAAAATAACCCGCAATAGGCGAAATCCTCGAAGTATCAGCTTTATTTTTTACAAATATTGTATATGTTTTTTGCTGTAAAACGCCTCACCACACACTTTATACACTTTTCTCACACAGGCATTAACATTTTCTCACATTTCTCTTTTGTTTAAACACTCTCAAAGTTCAAACCTTTGTATATTTTATCCCGCTTCCTCGATGATCGCTTTAAATGTGTTGTTCACGCGCTTCTGCTCCAGCGGTATCACTTTTAAGTCCAAAGCGTTTCTGAAATTTGTCGGTGCAGAACGTTTCATCGACATTGTGGGTTTTGTCGGGGAGAAAACAAATTGCAAACATACAGCACTTCAGAGTCACACTGCGATCCAACGTTTATGTAAATTTGTCTGAACACATTCTGTACTGTACAGGAGACACGGCACAGAGGAGACTGATGGACAATGGTCTGCAGTCCAACAGCCAATCAGGACGCAGAACACAATGCACATTCATACGCTGAAAAAAGCATGTAAAATTGCACAAAAACTATCTACGAAACATTGACACCGCGAAAGGTGAACCACGATATAGCGAGGGACAACTGTACAATGCAACAACTCCAGGTATGTGGTGTTTTTGAGAAGGAAACGACATATATTTGTAACATAAACCTTAGCCACAACCATTTTCCTTGCATATGTTCTCTTCACGTGCATCTCCTTGTTCTTTGGCCAGCGCGTAACACTTAACCTCATTTGAATGTTGCTTCCTGCGTGCCCATTACTGTCCATTACCCAGCTGTTGAATTGTGCCCCTCCGCGCGCTCGATTCGGTTAGCTCCTCCGCTCGCCCGTCAGTCCTGTTTGATCGTG
The DNA here is from genome assembly GCF_009829125.3 of Periophthalmus magnuspinnatus. NCBI lineage: Eukaryota > Metazoa > Chordata > Actinopteri > Gobiiformes > Gobiidae > Periophthalmus > Periophthalmus magnuspinnatus. The sequence goes on from NC_047144.1 coordinate 20,365,157, forward strand.
TTAGCGCTTTGCTACTCACCTGCTCCCTGCCCATCTGCGAGCCCCATATGTCACTACAGGTAGCACTCACGTGTTCAGAAATGGAGGACAAGGGACAATTACTCTGTGGAACATTATGCCAAGAACGTGTTGATTATTTTTTCGATTTGATAACAATTTCTGTGCACTTTTGCTCAGTTGGTTAAGCGTTTGTCCATTGATCCGAACATTGGTGGTTCAGATCCCGCTCTCGACATGAACATCATTGATTGAGCGGTCAGATCTCATGATGGTGAGATTCCAGCTCCTACAGATGAATGCTGTTGTTAGGTCCTTTGGCAAGACACTTAACCCACCTTGCCCCCAGTGTCTGCGTGAATGTGCGTGTGAATGGGTGAGTGATTCCTTGATGTAAAGCTTTTTGAGTGCGTTAAAAGTGGAAAAAGCGCTATTTACCATATTGTATTTAGGAGGTATAAAGTCATCTGCTGCTTCTGGACTCCACACTTCTCTCTGATTGGTTAACTCCACCCATCACTCACCCAAAGCAACAGAAGCTGACTGTTACGCTACCTGACCTCCAGCTCCTCCTACCGTGTGTCTTTCTCTTTCTCGGCCTCTCCTGGCAGTCGATTGACAGCCCCGCTCTACATGTGATTGGACGGACAATCAAAGGCCTGGCCAATCGTCGCCCTCCACCTGTGGCCGCTCCAGTTTAAAAGGACCCGCCCCCTGTCACTCTAGGCTGCCTGATTTTGTTCTCTGATCGGCGTGCCACCTTTCTAACTTTGAATATTGAATGTTTTGTGAACATTTGGACTTACAAACTTGATCTCTTGTGTTTAGAATTATATCTAGAATCTTGTACTCGTAGAACCTCCTTTTGTTGAGTTTTATTTGTAGTGTAACTTCAAGTTTGTTTCTGTGTAAACCCTCAGTCGTCCAGGTCTGATCCATAGCAAAAGACGAAGTTAAAATCTGTCAACTGGACAAATCGTTGTAAGAAAGAAGACGTTTCGCTGCTCATCCAAGCCACTTCTTCAGTCCTGAACTGTTTATTATACTCTCACTTGTCCAACAGTAAAAAAGCTACTTATTATTAGTATCTTGTGTTACTTCCTGGGAGGAGTTGGTGTCACTAGCGGCTGACAGCTACACGGCTTTTTGTTGTGTCGACGTTTCCGGTTCTGTCAGCTTCCATTGGGCACCGCAGTTTTCTTACACGGAAGCCAGCAGACTTTTAATCTCTTTTGTCATAGTTTTAGATTCATTTTGTGATTTAAAATGTGCAAAGTTTAACACAATGATCCACGAGTCTCATAGATTATACCTATGTGACGGACACAAGCACAACACAACACGTCTTCTTCCAGCATGTCCAGGAGTGTAAACATTGGACAGACAAATGAAATGCAATATGAGCCTCCAGACGAGTACATGAATCCGGTGCTTGAAACAATATTAAGATAGCACTTTTGCATGCCTGTATATTGAGTCACCCTGGAGACTTGATTACCTCCAGAGAATGTAGAAGCATGTAAAACACGCGGGCTGTAATTGGCTGCATAATATGGCCTTTCTAGCTCCGAGCGCATATTAAAAAGCTGCGCGGTAAGCTGGATTCTTAATGACCCTACGCGGTGGTAACGTGTACATTGTATTGTTTAACACGTACGTTATATATTGTGTTTGCAGGATGTTGGAGTACTCCCTGAATCTACAGAATGTGAGCCTGTCAGCGGTACGGACGGTGCGGGTGCTCAGACCTCTGCGGGCCATCAACAGAGTACCAAGTGAGTACCTAAAAGGGGCTGTGTCGACTTTTTTCATGTAGTAAAGTTGGTAAAAATGAGTTTCACCCCAGTAAAGATGCGTTGTATAAGCAGATCTTGATGTCAAAATGAGACTTACAATAGGTTTTATCATCCACAATCCAGGAAGTGCACCGTTAGCATGCTAGTTGTTAGTATAATGTGGCGGAAAACTAATCGATGTGAATACTTAGGATGCTCAGAATGCAAAATGGAAGCGAGAAATGCGTTTGGATCACTACAGTTTTAAAATAAACTAGTTTTTCATGTTTTTTTCAGACAAGTTGGTGCCAAAATAGCAATTGTAGTTCAAGTTCTGACTGAAAATAATTGAAACTATTTGACAGGTACCTTGTACAGTAAATATATTGCACAGATAGCTACAATCTCATTTGAATCTGTAGTTGCAGCAGGCAAAGTGACAACCGTGAACAGGCCATTCATAAAAACTGATGCACTAGATAAATAAGCCAAGCCAAGTCCATTCACAGTAAAAACGTATCTATTTTGGAGCAATGAAAACATAAATATTGAAATCAACGCTAAATGGACATGTTTAAGCCAAGGCAAGTTTATTTGTATAGCGCAAATTGTACACAAAGTAATTCAGAGTGATTTACGGAATAGGAAAGACATTAAAATAGCAATAAAAACAAATGAAAACATAAATAATCATCATAAAATAAACATTAAGAGAGAAGAGTGGAGAATAATAACTTTTCAGTCGTATGCACAGATAAATAGAACTGTTTAGAGCCTGGATTTAATGTTGGATTTGTGTTCTGCAGTTGTCTTACAGTGAGCAAGGTCATAACACTGGAGACAAACGCATGGATAAACCTCTCCAAGTCGAGTTTAGACAGTATACCTTTGATTTTTGCAATGTTTTTAATGCTGTACCTGTGTCTGGGTGGGTTTCCTCCGCGTACTTTGGTTTCCCCATCAAACTAAAACATGCACAATAGGTCAAATCCTCCAGCTGAGGTACTCCTGACCAAGACTAACTCAAGATCTGGAGATGAGTCCCACTGCTCCTGCTCCTCAAAAGCGGAGGACAGAGGATCTTACTGTAACATAACTGTAGATAAAGTCATTTTAGTTAGTGCAGTAGTGTTTATTTCAGATTAAACTACTAATTTCACCAAAACATATTAAGATTCTACTAAAAATCTCGCCTAGTTTCTTCTGTTTTCTTTGTATTTATAGTTTAACTGTTACCTAGCAACCGTAATGTTAACAAACATGTCTAAATTGTACAGTTATCACATTTTTATATGGCGCTTTTCCGTCTTTAAGACACTCAAAGCGCTTTGCACAGCACTTTACTTCACTGGTGTACGCAGACACTAGGGGCAAGGTGGGTTAAGTGTCTTGCCCAAGGACACAACACCCGTATTCATCTGTGGGAGCTGGAATCGCACCGCCAACCTGTGGGTCAGTGGCTCTACAAATGATTTCGATGTTGAGAGCGGGATTCGAACCGCCAACCTTTGGACTGCCAACGGTTTTCCTTCATTTTGGCTGGAATTAGACATAGGTACTTCTTCCTTATTTTTGCACTTTTTCCCAACTTATTTTTCCATAAACTGCCACTTAACTGATGTAAAACTATGATAAGCATTTAGTACAAGTTCTATCCCACCAAACCAAGTCAGAATTTGAAAAAACCCCCACAAAAACCCATTATACACACTTTAACAAAGAACTGCAGATGAAGCGGTTTCACGTTTGCGTCTCGCTTTTTCACTCAGACCACATGTTGAATAGCGTCCCTCCCTTTTCCATCTCTCTCATAGTTTTTTCATCCGTCTCCATTAGGGTTTAATCAGGCTGGATTGGATTTCCGCTGCACACTTTCATGTTTAAATAAATGATGAGCGTTCTCTCCTCAGACGCTCGCTGGTCCATTTAGATTTTACTACACTCCTGCCATAGATCAGGCTAGGCTAACGTTTTAATTGTGCCATTTCGACTCCATCGCTCAAAGATGATCCGATTTAACGTATTAACCTCGCGGCAGGAGGACTTGTGTTTGCGAATGACGGGATACAGGCCAAGTGGACAAGATTGTAGCACTTAGATAAACTGCGTTAAAGTCAGACACAACTTGATAAAAACTGCACTGTGGCTCGTAGTAATAGAGGGAATATTACGCAAAATCAACTTTTGACCATGTTATAACGTGCCTGAAGTGGTTTTATATGTCATTTGTGCATGTTTGAGTAATCTAGTGATCTCTCCTGGACATTATTCGAACCAATTTTATGGTTAGCAGCACATTTTTATACAGCTCTTTACATCAAGGAACGATGGTAATGTCAATGTCTTTCAGAGCAGTGCACAGACCCTTTACCAACCGAGCTACCGTCGATCCTGTTCAGCGTGGTGAGACGTTCAGGCACGAGAGGTTGCGTTCACGTTATAGCCAGACTTTATTGTTATTTAAAGTGTTCTTTCTTCAACCTGGTCATATTTATCTTATGGTTTAAAGTTCTTTCACCTGAGAACAATCGTCTTTTTGGTTGAACAATGGCACCACTTTCTGAAGCTCGTGTGACAAAATAATTGAACTTTTGTGTATATTTACTGACAGAAAAAGATGATTTTCTGTCAGTTTAGATTTGTGGTTTGTAGATTTGTGGCTAGGCCTGGAAACTGAGAATATATTAACCGTGATATATTCATGGTGGCACAGTGGTTAGCATTCTATCGCCTCACAGCAAGAAGCTCTTGAGTTTGATTCTGGGGCAACACTGGGCCTTTCAGTGTGAAGTTTGCATGTTCTTCCTGTGTCTGCGTAGGTTTTTGGTCTTAAAATGTTCGTTTTTAACCTACTCTACATGATCCAAGTATTTTTATTTCGCTATTATGTCCGTAAATCAAGATATGAACGTTAATAACAGAGGTCGCTTCCGTTAGCGTTAGCAACAGGTTTAATTGACAGCATCGCTAAGCTGGAAAGGGTCTCGCTACAAATTGGCTCTTTGGTTGCTATGATACTCGCTGTCGGAATTCCAAATATGGAAATTGGCTCCAAATTCGCTCCATAACCGCTAACCTCGATGAGCTTCGGTCGACTGGAGCCAAACGCTATGGGTGACGTCACACTCACTTAGTCCACTTCTTTATACAGTCTATGGTTTGAATAAATAAATGAATAAAGAGCTAAGTGCTAACTGTGGAACGCTCCAAGCAAATAAGTAATAAGGTCGTCATGGAGACAAGCATGAAGCAAATCCACCACCAGAAAAGTTACTTGTAACATCTAGCAAAAGTACCGCATTTTCTGGAGTATAAGTCGCACCGGAGTATAAGTCGCACCAGCCAAAAATGCATAATAACGAAGAAAAAAAAAAAGATTTCACACATATATAAGTCTGAGTATAAGTCGCACCCCCGACCATGAAAAAAAGTGCGTCTTATACTCCGGAAAATACAATTATGACATCCCCTACCAGAAAAGTTACATATTGCACCCTTACATACCAAGGAGTTGAAAAGTAGCTCTGTACCAGGGGGCAAAACTCTATGAAATTGTGTTGGGTCTTGAGGTCAGAAAACCCAAGAACTATGGCTGTGTAGGTTCACGCTGGGTGCTCCCGTTTCCCCGACCGCTAATTAAACATCAAATTCCACCACAGACTCCTGACCTGTCCTCCAGCTCAGGTTTAATTTCACATGAACCCAGCCCCTTTGCACTTTCATCAGTCGTCATACTTGTATAATATTTATGTCTGCTGTACCTTCTCCCAATGAATGCTAATGCTAAGCGTGTATTTAACCGGTATTGAACGGCGTACTACCGCTGCTACGTCTCCCTCAGTCATTATCCAGCCGCTCCATCGTCTCACGACTAATAACACCCTTAATAGCGACACTGTTTCTGCCAATGTCACTTACGGAGGGATGTCGCTGTGATAGTACCAGGATGCCCTCTTCATTTTGACGTTAGCTTAGCCCCGTATTTGTCTTTAGAAGCCCTAATCAAGCTTTGGGACGCATTTTCGCACTTTACTTAATTGTGTTTTTTGTTTTGCTCAAAAAAAATCAAAACTATTACTTGGAAATATTAGCTAAGTTGAGTTAAAGGTGCGTTATGTAACTTTTTGGAGGGTCTTTGCTGGAATTTAGCACAATATGGCATCAGTGTTGTCTAACTTACATCTTACATTACGTCTTAAATATTCAGTTTTATGTGTTTTTATTGCTCAAAAAGTCCTCTCTATAAAGCTTTAACTTGCCCTGCTCGTCTCCATGGAGATGTGTGTGTTTACATTATGTTTAGGGATTATACTGATATAAGGCCACAGGGTAATGTAAAAAAAAGTACGACGTTCTAATGTTGAAAGTCACATTCTGTTGTCTAAATCAGGGGTCTGCAACCACTCCCTGAAGAGCCAAATGCGGCTCTTTAAAGCCTCCACTGCGGCTCTTTGCACTTTTTTTTTTTTTTTGGGTATACTTTATTTATTAAGTTTGGTATGCTACAAACACTGTCAAACACAAAGAGTATGCATTCTATTGAAGACATATTATTTATTTATTCTTTTCTGAGCACGTATAAAATCGGAAAAGGATAATGATGATTTTGTAAATGTTGCACATAAAATGCAACAGAACGCATGAAATTACATATACATATATACACATACACCCCATGCTGGTGCCAGAGGCAGGACTGAACCAGGACTGAACTAGGACTAAAACAGGACTAAACCAGAACTGAACCAGGACTGAACCAGGTCTAAACCAGGACTAATACTGGGATTAAACCAGAATTAAACCAGGATTAAATCAGGTCTAAACCAGGTCTAAACCAGGTCTAAACCAGGTCTAAACCAGGACTAAACCAGGATTAAGCCAGGACTAAACCAGGACTAAACCAGGACTAAACCAGGACTAAACCAGGACTAAACCAGGACTAAACCAGGACTAAACCAGGTCTCCAATTTTCTCCTTTAATGTTAATTTGATGATGATTATTTGAGAATATTCATGTTTTGATTTGTTGTATTGTGATTTTAATGTCTTTCTTATTCTGTAAATCACTTTGAATTACCTTGTGTACGAATGACTGCATAATTACATATCGTATTTTCCAGAGTATAAGTCGCTCCAACCAAAAAATGCGTAATAATGAAGAAAAAAACCAAATATACATATAAATCACATCTGAGTTTAAGTCGCTCCTCGGCCAAACTATGAAAAAAGTGTGATTTATATGTGATATATTTATATTTAAACCCTCTTAATAATGTATTCATAGCTACAAACAGTTGACTTACTTCTTTTAAATGAATCTATTAATCATTTCATTTCGCTAATTGTGAAAAAACATACGGCTCGTTCTGACTTGGTCTTTAATTCGGTCTGAAATGGGCCAATGCGGCTCTTTTGCAGGTAAACGTCGTATTTCTCTGGCACACTTCAATTCCCCTCACTCTAATTTCTGTTTATACCATGCAATTCTTTCTATCTGTTGACCTGGCGACTGCAAAAAAAGCAAAAAAAAAAAACCTGAACACCCTCCACACTGTACCCTACACCTGTCCGTTTGTCCCGTCACCCCTCCTCGCGCTACCAGCTCTTACAAACCATTCAAATCCTCCGCTTTGCCAGAACGAACCCATTTGTAGCGGACGTTTAAGGCGGCACAATGAAAACGCCATGTTGGGAAGACGCTTTCAAGGCAACTCCTGCGCCGTCAGCCGCGCTTTCTCCACCGCTAACCTACTTTAGCATCGACGTGTAGCATACGGCAAGCAATTTTCCCGCAGATTAGCTTGATGTGAAAACGCTACATTGTGCATTTTCAGGACCGAAGATTGCCTCACAAGCTTTCGTCGCAACTAATATGTTTTAAGATTGTTCCGAGCACGAGTTTGTTTTTGCCGAGACGATTTTAATAACACGGAAACGCGATTGTTGACTTATTTAAATGGAATATGCAGCCTCGAGCGAGTTCACTGCAACAAAAGGAATATTTATTTGCAGAGATAAAAAGATACAATTTCATACTTTCCGCGGCGATTGTTGTTCGCCTCGTTTGAATAGTTACGACTCCTCTTCGCTACGACCGCTGACAACTGGAATGTTTTGTACGCAATAAATAAATATGTTAATAAATAATTTATAACGTGATTTCATTAGAGTTGGTAGAGTTTGTCCACAGATTCGAAGGTTGCCGGTTCGAATCCCGCTCTCGACATAAACGCCATCGGTTGAGCGATCAGATCCGCTGATCCACAGGTTGGCGGTGCAATTCCATCTCCCACAGATGAATGCTGTTGTTGTGTCCTCGGGCAAGACATTTAACCCACCTCACCCCCAGTATCTTCGTACATTGGCGTATGAATATGTGCGTGAACGGGTGAGTGGTTTCTGGATGTAAAGCGTTTTCGGTGGCTTAAAAGTGGAAAAACGCTGTATAAAAATGTGGTCGTTCATAATTTTTCCATTTTGCCGCTGTCCAACTTCGTTTTAAAACCACAAAAAGTCTGATTTGAAGAGGGCGAGGTGCCGATTTTACGCAGAGAACTGTGAAAGAAGCTGTTTTCGTGAAGAAACAGAATCTTCTTTGAACAGAAATCGAGGAGTGAGATTGAATCCAGCTGCTGTTTACAGAAGAGTCCTCAACCCGTGGAATAAAAAGAAGACAACAAACCAACCAAATGCTAACCAGGTACTCAACTATACTGCAGGTGTGACAGCTGACCCGTAATGATGTTAGCTAGTAAACAAGAACAGGGCAGTTTCACTTTAAAAATGCCTCGTTTTGGGGCTGGACTCGGTTAAATCAGAATAATACAAATCCCAGTGTTTCAAGCCAGCACCAAACAAATTTAAAATGGTTTCTGGATGAGATCTGAAATGCCTTGATTGCAAAAAACAGTGTCTAAATGAGTATCACTGAAACTGTCTCTGGATTTGCAGGTAATGTTCCACAGTATGGCGTTAAATGTATGTATCTCTCACAGTAAGAATGTACGTTTTAATCATAGACTATATATATACATGTACAGAGGTAACGTGCTAGCTGCTGCATTCCAAATAGGAAATGATTGTGGTTCCAATTCACTTTCTATTGAAAAACCGTTGCCTCTCTCTGTATCTGCTGCTGTCAGACTCGTCATTTTGGTCTTAAAATGTTTGTATGAACCCGCTTTACATGATCCGGGTATTTTTATTTCACTATTGTGACCATAAATCAAGATATGAACATTAATAATAGACAAATTGTCCCTGAGGTTGCTCCCGCTAGCGTTAGCAACAGGTTGATTGACAGCGTCGATAAGCACCTGCTCCCTTCCAAACCAGCAATACACTCAGGAAGGGGCGTTACCTTCAACAGCCTCGCTCCGGATTGGCTCTTTGGTTGCTATGATACTCGCAGTCGGGATTCCAAACGGCTCCAAATTCGCCGCTATAACCGCTAGCGTCGATGAGCTTCATTCGACTGGGGCTGAACGTGATGGGTGACGTCACACTCACTTAGTCCACTTCTTTATACAGTCATTGGGTTTAATAAATGAGTGAATAACGAGCAAAGTGCTACCTGTGGAACGCTCCAAGCAAAGTAATAACGTCGTCATGGAGACAAACATGAAGTAAATCCCCCACCAGAAAAGTTACGTATAACACCTAATGACACCTCTGAGTTAGCTTGGACAACTGTAATAAACACGGGACCAACGGGCAAAAATCTCTATGAACTTTAGTTGGGTTTTGAGGTCAGAAAACCCACAAATTATGACCCAAAACTTTGTAAATCAGCTTAAATTTAAATGGCTCATATTTTGCTATTTTCTGATCTGTTATAATGTTGTTTCCTCATCACAAACAGATCTGGAGTTGTGTTTTGTTTCATACTTTCAGCACTAGAATTGCCAATTTCCACTGAGCAAAAGGTAAAAGGTCACTGTTAACTTGAAAACCACCACTTCATGACCTCACAAGGTGGAACGGAGCATTTTGAACTTTGGAAATACAGACAAATAATAAAATGCCACTCAAACATGTGTGAATGAAACAAAACACAACTCCAGGTCTGTTTTTGATTTTTTTGATTTAGCAGCATTCTAACACAACTAAAACCTCACAAGAATCAAATTTGCGCAATATAGGACCTTCAAACAGCAGAGGGTGCACACGTACAGTAACGCTGAAATATTGTCACTGTTTTGTATCAATAATTGGTAGTTAATTACACAGAGAGAATCATTTTGGCTCACAGTGGGATGTCACACCTAACACATGTCCTGCTCGAGTTCATTACAAACCTAATTTGTCGAGTCTTAAATGAAGCTGGTACCAGTGTGAACACCTGCCAAATGGACTTGGACTAGAGCCAATGCCCAGACGCTGACTCATTTGGATTTCATTATTTGTCTAATGGCTGCACTGTTAATCTCTCGTGGTTGACAACAAACTGCAAACTTCAACTACGGGTAACTGTTGAAGGGCTTATATTACGCAAAATTGACTCTTGTGAGCTTTAAGCCATGTTATAATGTCGTTACCTTCTCAAAAACATACCTGGAGTAGTATTACTAGTCTGTCCATGTCTTGAAAGCTCAAAATGATCCGTTCCACCTTGTGATGTCATGAAGTGGTAGTTTTCAAGTTAACAGCTACTTTTTTTTAACCTTTAGTTCAGTCAGTATTGTCAATTCTACGGCTGAAATCATCCAAACGATTCTAGCAAGTATGAAGTGTATGAAGTTTAAAACACAGTGGAGCACTTCCTGTATTACCACATGATGACATCACAAGGTGGAACAGACTCAAACCAACTCAAAGCCCCAAAGCCTGTGTGAATGAAACAAAACACAACTCCAGGTCTGTTTATGATGAGTAAACAACATTAAAACATAGATCTGTAAATGGGGTAATATGGGCCCTTTAAATCGCACCAAAACGGCATAAATAACGTCATTTATTTTACAAGTAAGGCCTGTATTTGTATTTGAAATTTAGTAAACATGACCTATTTGTGTCTCCAGATATCAGATAAACATGTTAAAGTTATAATATTGTTAATTGATCCATATTATAATTTGTTGTTTTGGTTCTCAAGATGATTATCCAATAAAAAAGCCAAACGCGGTGCGTAAAAGTCTGTCATTTCGGTTTCCAGCATAGACCGTATATATAAATGGACATAGCTAACCCGCTAGCCGCCTCATTCCAAATAGGAAACGAGCATGGGCACTCTTCCAGCTCCGACTCAATTCACTTTCTATTGAAAATCTGTCCCCTCGCTCTGTGCCTGCTGCTCTCAGACTTGTCATTTTGGTTTTTGTTGTGTTTGTATTAACCGTTCTAGATGATCGTGGTGTTTTTATTGCGCTTTTTTGGCCGTAAATCAAGATATGAACATTAATAACAGACACTCAGGCGCCGTCTTTCCATGAGGTCGTTCCCGTTAGCATTAGCAACACGTTTGATCGCTACAACGCTGGTTTAAACGGGGGATGGGCTTGGGAAGGGAGCGTCAACTTCAACTCAACTTCATCAGCCTCGCTCTGGATTGGCTCTTTGGTTGCTATGATACTCACGGTCAGAAATCCAAATATGAAACTGCTCTACATTCACTTCTTTATACAGTTTATGGTTTTGATAACCGAATGACGAAAGAGCTAAGTGCTAACTGTGGAACGTTCCAAGCAAAGTACCGTCGTGTTTTCTGGAGTGTAAGTCGCACTGGAGTAAAAGTCGCACCAGCCAAAAATGCATAATAATGAAGAAAGTAACATATATTTCACATATTTCAGTGCTGAAACCCACTAAAAAGACTCTCTCTGATCTGATTCTTACCACCTAAAGCCCAGAACCTGCAGACAATTAACTGACTTACTGAAAATACTGAGAAAAACATATGTGCGTCGTCTATATGCAGATTTACCGTCCATTTGATGGTTGCTAAACTTTAAATCTTTGTTAATAAAGCTATTTGACTTGTATTCTTATCTTATGCTCATTGATAAAGCTTCTCTGTGTTTATAAAAACCTAAACAAGACAAACATCAAATTGTCTCCACTGCACGGTTTAGCTACTTTGAGCCAAGCTGCCATTGTTTTCGCGTCGTTGGCGTATTCACTTTATTCCGGACGTTGCCGTGGACGTCACCATCGTCTTTGGGGTTGTATTATTCTGTGCAGAGCTGCTGGTCTTGACGGCAAATCAGTTTTATACGGACAATGAAGCCGTTTAAAATCCTCGTAGAGAATCAGTGCGACGCAGTGTTGAACCAATCCAACTTTATATCAGATTAAAGCGGCAAAACTTTTCCCAAATTTTCCATTGAAATTAACAGGATTTCCACTTAACCGGAAGTAAAACCACAAAAAAGCGTGGTTTAATAGAATTTACGACTAAAATGGGCGCGGTAGAATAAGGTGAAGAGTTCGCCACCTGTTTGTTTCATGGAGATTTTATTGCTTGGCCTAAAACACGTGTCAAACTTGAGGCCCCCGGGCTAAATGTGGCCCCCAACAAGATAACTTATAAGGTTATGACTGTCTTAAAATGTCAGTTTATCAGGAGATATACAGCCATATTTTTATTTTTTACATCTATCTATCTTAAAAAGTAGTTTATTTACATTACATATGGCCCTTTGAGACCATTGTGGCCCTTTTGTGACCATTTTGCTGATGTGGCCCTCGGTGAAAATGTGTTTGATGCCCCTGGCCTAAAATGTTCCACAAAATGTTACATATCTGTCTCCATTATGCAATAGCCTTAGAAAAAATTATAAAAATCAAGGAATAAACGCAAGGTAGATACATTTTATTCCAGAAAATGACAATGTCCAAACTCAGTATAATGTGGGAAATGAGTTTTCTTTTACCAGCTGCATAGAGGAATATACATCAGTTTCATTTTAAAAGGGAGACTTTCAATGTGCACTGGCTGAAGCTGTGACCAAGTCGTAGGTGCATTCATATGAAGCACTATGTTTCATTTAAAATTCATTGTGAAAGTGAAAATTAACATCGACGCCAAACAGCAGCGATAGTGTCAAGGATACGTTGGTGGTGTCAGGATGTGTGGAAAGTTTCAATAAGGACACGAGTCTAGTGGTTTAAAGGTCTTATGTTACACAAAACTGACTCTTGTGAGGTTTAAGCTGTAGAATAATGATAATGATTCTATGGAGTTAAAAAATATAATGGAGCTCTGTTCTTGTATTGCATGACATCACAAGGTGGAACAGACTGTTTCCCTTTGCTAAACATGTGGGTTAATACAAACATTTTAAGACCAAAATGACGAGTCTGGCAGTAGCAGTTACAGAGAGAAGGGCCACAGTTTTTCAATAGAAAGTGAATTGGAGTCAAAGTTGATGGAGCCAGAAGTGCTGTGAGCCACGTTCACTCCCTATTTGGATCACAGTAGCTAGCGGGTTAACTATGTCCATTTATATACATCAGGGGTCGGCAATCTTTTTCAGCTTTATATTGAATTAAAGTGTTTTTTATTTGTTAGTTCTTTTTTTTAAATTGTAGTTTAAATCAGAAAATGATTGTGATCTTGAAATGTTCAAATACAACTATCTTTTATTATTTTTTATCACTTAAAATAACTCGTGGAAGCCGGTATACCCGCCAAAACGCCGTGCATTTATTGAGAAATATCCATGTGGAATTCTGTCGATGTTGAGATCCACCGACATATGTGAGCAGCTATTCTCCACCATGAGCTATATTAAAAACAAACACCTCTCTTGCCTCACAGACGACTGCGTAAAGATGAAAGTGACTTCGTACAGCCCGGATTTACAGATGCTGTGCACGGAGGTTAAGAAGCAACACACTATAGCTGTTTATATAAAGCGTAAAGGTAAAAAAAAAACAATATATACAGTGTTATCTACAGTTTAGATGTAACAAAAATTTTCACGGCTCCCAGTTTTTAGTTTTTTTTTCTGTGGAAACCAGGTCCAAATGTCTCTTTGGGGGTTCAAAGTTGCCGACTTCTGATATATACAGTCTATGCTCCTAAGTTACTGCCAATCTGCGCCATCTATTTCTACTAACACCACCAATCACTTACTCACACGCAATATGGAAGTGTCTTGCCTAAGGACACAATGACAGTATACCATTGTGTATCATCTTGAGCAGCTCATTAGCGAGCTGGACCAAGAGGAAATCGCCTTTTTTCCCTTTCAGTCTTGCCCTTTTTAAAACCTCATCACTAAATATAGCTTACAGTGAACCTTGCCAACATCTTAATTATAGTTGAATATTGACGTTAGCACATCGCTCAAAACACAAACTCCCAGTTGGTTTTCATGCTCATGGGAAACATCGCACATTCCAAAGATAGCTCCGCTCCACCTCTTTCTGTTCATTTCCGTGTCTATCTGGAACATCGGGCTGAAATTCCGCTTTGATCCGGTGTTTTCCCGCTGAGATGGGGGACCTCGGGAAAGCCGGGAATCGCTCTCAACAGTCGGGCAATTTGTCAAAGGGATTGTGGCTCCCCGCTGCGCTAAAGACGGCTCTGATCTGGAGATGTGTTGCCAGGTGTGGGGGAAAGTTGATTTGTCGTGACGGGGATGTACCGGTGGAGTTTAGAAAGGTGTTGAGGAGGAAAATGCCATGTGATTTTTGTGGAATTTGAAGCTCTGTATATCGCCTGACATCCTGTATAACATCCTGTAACTGTATAGTAAATAAGACATGCGTATTTGACAAGATCACTAAAGCACTTTACAAGATTAGGCCAAACATTTTTACCAATTTCGCGTTTTTGTTGTTGGACAGTGGCTCATTTGGAAGAGTGTTTATCCATTGATTGAATGTTGGAGGCTCGAAATCCTACTCTCGACATAAACATCATTGGTTGAGCGGTCAAATCCGCTGACCCACAGGTTGGCGATGTGATTCCAGCTCCCACAGATGAATGCTGTTGTTGTGTCCTTGGGCAAGACACTTAACCCACCTTGCCCTCGGTGTGTGTGTACACTGGTGTATCAACGTGTATGTGAACCGGTGAGTGGTTTCTCGATGTAAAGTGCTTTGAGTGACTTAAAAGTGGAAAAGCGCTGTATAAAATGTGGTCGTTCATCATTTTTACATGTTGCCACTGTCCAACTTCGTCTTAAAATCACAAAATGTCTCATTTGAAGACATTGAGGTGCCGATTTTAAGCAGAGAAGTGTGAAGGAAGCTGTTTTGGTGAAGAAATAGAATCCTTCTTTGAACAGAAATCGAGGAGTGAGAATGAATCTAGCAGCTGTTTACAGAAGAGTTCTCAACCCGTGGAATAAAAAGAAGACAATGAGCCAATCAAATGCTAAGCAGGTACTCAACTATACTGCAGGTGGGACAGCCTCGTTTTCAAATGAGCATGATTGACAGGTGAATTAGCCAATCAGGGCTTGATCTGTTTTTATTGGAAATAATAAACTGGAAAAAAAATATCACAGGGGGCTGAAAAACATAGTGGATTTCTGCAGAATCCATGAGCGAAGCACTAAATTCCATTAATCTGAGGTGAGAAAAACTTGATTTTTTTTTTCTAAATCATAGGTGACCAATGAGCTTCTTCTTCGTTTTGTCACATGTGTCACTGACAAAACAAATCTGACTGCACGATCACGTTTGACCGAGCTTGAGATGCAACGAAGGGTGTGTGGACAAAACTGAGATATCATTCTGGATTAGGCAGGAAGCTTTGAGTGCTTTGAAGGTAGAAAAGCACTATATAAAACTGTGACCTTTTACCATTGAAAATGTCGACATCAACTATGTAATTCGACAGTGTACAGCAGGATAAAGCTCGTCTGGTTACACATGTTTTGCATTAAAATACACTGAAACAACCCTACTAAAAAAGACCTTAGTTTGACATCATTATTTTTGCTCGACCTCAGCTTCAATTGATCTATTAACTTAATTTATTTGCATCCATCCATCCATTTTCTTCCTCTTATCCGAGACTGGGTTGCCGAGGCAGCAGTCTAAACGGGGACTCCCAGACTTCTCTCACCCCAGACACTTCCTCCAGCTCCTCCAGTGGAATCCCAAGGCGTTCCCAGGCCAGCCGAGAGACATAATCCCTGCAGCGTGTCCCGGGTCTTCCTCGGGGCCTCCTCCCGATGGGACATGCCCGGAACGCTTCCCCAGAGAGGCGTCCAGGAGGCATTTTCTAGATCGTAAAATATAAACAATATATTTTATAAAATTGACCACAGTTTCATCCAAAAACTGCAAGTTATCTGAGAAATTATTATAGAAAAGTATTGATATTTCCCCATGAGAGTCGATACTTTTCAATACCGCAGTCATTATCCACATATCAATAACTGGTATAAATCCACCAATCGCTCGTTAGTATCAGGATAAAAATAACAGAAGCTAGCACCAGCGTTGCTAAGCTGCGTAGCGTCGGCAATTTCCGCAATAAACAGCTCAGAACAAGGAGGAACTTTATGGATTAGTTCATATCAAACATATTAAATGATGTGGAAAATTCTTTGAAAGTGTAACGTTGTAATTGTCTAAAACGATCATCCCGTGTATAATTTAAAAAGTACCAAAGATGAGATTCCACAAGACTAACATATTCGGCGGCATCTCGCTGTGTGCATTAGCGCTTCCACAGTTAGGTGTACAAAATGTTCTTACAAACAAAATGTCTTGTACAAACCTTCCCCGTCATAGTACAAACACCAGACTTTATAATTGTTATGTCAAATTCGCTCAGTTCTGAATTGATAAACTCGATTTGTTGGTGAGACAATGAGGAAGATGAAGAGGAGATAGATAAGCAGCTGAGGTGGCTGATAGTTCTGCTGCCAACATTTACATTATCGGTTCGAGAAGAAAGTTGGCTGTGACTAAATGACAGTGCTACAAGCTAAACATTATGTAACTATTAATATTTGATTATACTTGGATGAGTCTTATGCAGAAGCCAGACACTCTGAAACATTGATTTAAATCTCATAACGCATTATTGTCTCGTACGCTGATGGACGAAGCTGTTTTGTTTGCATCTCACACACACACATTTGCCAAAAACAATTTCCATTTTCCTTCACTGCAAAAAATAAGCAGAAATATAGCTGCAAGCGACAATGATCGGCCCTCGCACGGGGAGGAGCCATCAATTTCTCTCTTTACGTAACACCTACTGCCAGTTGTGAGGTGCTATTCAGTCCAGACATGGTTTAGTCTTATTAAGTCAGGGGTGTCCAAACTTTTCTCATTAAGGGTCACATATAAAAACACAGACAAAGCTGAGGGCCGATTGAGGGCCATAGACTGGTCGCAAATACAGTGACTACTTTAAATCTGTGTGTTTATTACAAGTTAGACTGAAGCACTAGACCTTTATTCACGCTCACATCCTCAATGGGATACTTCAAATATTTGATAAGGGCTTGTTAAAGTAGATTTTCAGAAATGTACAGTAAAAAGTACTGTTCAAAGTAATATGGGCCAATTCATCTGAAAGCTTGAGGGCCAAGAAAAATTGGTCTGAGGGCTGAATTTGGCCCCGGTGCCACAGTTTGGGCATGCCTGTGTTACGTCCTGATTTGGATGTGCAAATTCAGACTTCAATCAGTATTTCAGCCCTTTACTCGGTGTTGTCCTGGTTTATAACTAGTTCCGTCCTGGTTTAGTTCTTGTTTATCCCCAATTTAGTCCCGTTTCTGTCCATCACATTGAGATAAGGACCTGATAGTTATTGACTCTGCGACGTCAATGGATATAAATAAGAATAGTTAGCAAGCTAGCCAGGAAAAAACCATAGACAGTATATATAAATGGACATAGCTAACCTGCTAGCCTCTGCGCTCCAAATACTAAGGCTGGCTCAATCGGCTATCGCACCTTTTCTTCATCTTTGGTGCAGAAATGGGGGCATTTTTTTACAAATTTTTGGGGCAAAGTGTGCAAAGACCAGAACGTGTGTCCATCCATTTCCAGCTTAGGCCAGCCGAATCTCATAGTTCCTCCAGCGAGTCTTGAATCTTCCCCAGGGCCTCCTCCTGGTGGGACATGCCCAGAACACCTCCATAATTTTTGTCTAAAACTATTTCTCCTCTCTTTTCATCCCCCCATATGAAAGTTGGCTCTCCTCTCTGTCTGCGGCGCTAACAGGCCCAACTCCATTCTTTCACGTTGAGTAGGTTCGGGGCATGGAGCGTAAAAACTGACTGTACGTGGCGCTCAGACCTTAAAAAAATACCCTATACTAAACATTTCTTGAAACATACACTCCAATCACACTGAACCTATTTGAAACAAGCCATATCCAAGTCCAATCTAACCTTATCATGCATAGTTTGGTTTAGAATACAGTCATTTCACATTTGATATTCATTTTTTTACAGTGTGGAGTTGGCCGGCTTCATCTTTATTACATAAGCCACGAGCAGATTGTTTGAGCTGTAGTCGTTTGAAATGCACAGCGAGTCGTGTGAACAAAATGCCAGACACAGATGAGATCACTGAAGTTAGCTTGTTAAGGCGACCCTGGGCTAACGAGCTAGCATTTCGACACGGCTAAACTCAGGGCTGTGCATAAGGTCAAGGAAACAGCGTAAAGATTGTGGCTGCGGGAAGATGAAAAAACAAGAGGGATAACTTTTTAAATGCTTTGAATTATAGGGTGGGTGGTTTTCTATCAACAGCAATAATCTTACCATATGTTTGCAGTTCATCGCAAATGTGGAGAAACTGTTCTGCACATGTTAACAAAAGTGGACTGTGGAGCCATTTTAGTGGTTTGTGGGATTGTCTGGCTCATGGAAGGTACGTATTAATGGACGTAGCTAACCTGCTGCCGTGTTCCAGTTAACTAGTGAACATAGGCTCCGTTGACTCTGGCTACAATTCACTTTACATTGAAAAAATGTGGCCCTTCTCTCTGTAACTGCTGCCCTGAGCCTCGTCATTTTGGTCCTAAAATGTGGGTGACGTCACACTCACTCAGTCCACTTCTTTGTACAGTCTATGATCTGGCAAGAAAAAGTCCTTTTTTGAATGTATTAGGTTTAGCTCAAAATCGCAGCTACAGTCCTCGCAAGACTTTACTGATTTAACAACTAGAAGAAAGTCAGAAAATGAAATAATGAAACAGCCAGCCAAGCAAATGGATACCTGTTACAGTGTATCCAGATAATAACAAAATATACAACAACAAAATAAAGAAATATACATTTAAAAAAATCAAACAAATACCTTTTTTTTTGTATGTTTGTATTTTGTGCCACATAAGATTATTTTTATGTATTTATATATTTATATTTAATTTTAATACATCACATATTTTATACATTATTGTTATTATTATTATTATTATTATTATTATTATTATTATTATTATTAATAATAATAATAATAATAATAATAATAATAATAATAATAATAATAATAATAATAATAATAATAATTTATGTGTATTATTTTAAAATGTATTTATTTATTTTTGTATGTATTAATTTATTTACTTTTTATTTATTTTTTATTTTAGAACAGTGAATGAACTAAGTGACCCTGTACATGTATCACTACGCACACACAAGCAGATGAACCTCACAACACAGCTTTGGCCTAACCTCCATTTGCACTGTTGGGCCCACATTCCTCCATCCACCTCTCTTCATATTTCCTCTTCAGACCACGCCTGATCTGCTGTGTCTTTGTCACTCCCTGGACACACAGTGGAACGGTGTGACCGGCGACATTCTCTGAGACACAGGTGGACTTCAGGAAGCGCGTTAGACCACAGTGCTCAGGGCTGGGCAGCCTGAGCAGATGGTTCCCCCTGCCACCCGCCTCGTCTCCAGGCTGGACAGGAGAGCTGACCTAGAGGATTGTGTATTACTGTACTTGCTTCATCCAAGTTTACGCCTGGTTTGGTTGTGGAGTGACCTGGTTTAGTCCTGGTTCAGTTTTGGTTTAGTTCTGGTGCTTATTCTGCCATTTAATTGCTTTTTTAGACCTGGTTTAATATAATTTAAGACCTGTTTTACACTAATGTAGATTTATATCCAACTCATATGATCTGGTTAGTCCTGTGTCAGTCCGAGTTTGGATTAGGTTTAGTTTGAGTAAAGCCATGATTTGATCCTGTTAAGTCCCGATTTGGATAAGGTTTAGTCCTGTTTCCAGTGGTGGAACTTAACAAAGTAAAATGATTAAAGTATTGTACTTAAGTATCAGTTTTAGGTATGTGTACTTTACTTTTTACTTTTATTTCACTACATTTCAAAGCTGTAATTCTCAAATCCATACTTTCTACTACTCTACATTTTTGAACAAAGCTATTTTTTATTACCGTTTAAGACCTGCTGAAAACACTGAGGTTATTTTAACACGTTCAAAAATATACAAATAAATATACAACATACATATAAAAACCGCTAGGAAAAAAACTATCGATTTGATTGTTTCTGTTGAACAAAATTCAGCACAATCTTTATCAAAATCTGTACATTTGAAGCTTTATAAGACCTCAAAACCTGCACGAAATAGTAAATAGAAATGACAACTTTTTACTCTTAAAGTACATTTTTAAACAGGTGCTTTAATACTTTTACTTAAGCAGACAGACCTTTGCTTTTATTTTACTGTTTTTTGCTCCAGTATCTGTACTTTTACTTAAGTAATAGTAGTACTGGTTAAATTCTTGTTTAGTCCTGAGCAAGTCCTTGTTCAAATTCAAACTTCAGTCACTATTTCCACCCTTTAGTCAGCGTTGTCCTGGTTCAGTCCTGGTTTAGTTCAGTTTTATCCCCAATTTAGTCTTGGTTCCGCCCATCACATCGATATAAGAACCTAATAGTTATTTATTCTGCAGCGTCAGTGGATATGAATAAGTACATTTAGCAAGCTAGCCAGGAAGAAACAATAGACTGTGTATATAAATGTGCATAGCTAACCTGCTAGCCTCCGCGCTCCAAAGAGGAAGTGATCATGGGTGCACTTCCTGGTTCAATCGATTCAGCTCCAATTCACTTTACACTGAAAAACTGTCATCCTTCTCTCTGTAACTGCTTAAAATGTTCATATTGACCCACTGTACATGGTTCTGGTGTTTTTATTTAGCTGCTTTTGAGCCGAACGCTATGGGTGACATCACACAGTCCACTTCTTTGCACAGTCTGTGGAACAAACCCAGAACTGTCTCGTTTATATAGGAGGTATGAGTGCATGAGTGTTGTTCCTCTGTGATATTGATGTCATATTACGATGGACTGCAGTGCCGGTGTCACTTGAGGAAACTAATCTTTACTATTATGAATTTATAGCGTGTCTTTGGTCCCCGCGACATCACTCACGCGCTGTATTGTTTCTGCCACACACGTCAAACACATAAAATATAAGAAGGAACGTGACAGGTTGGCTGAGTTAGATATATGCGTTTTTTCAATGCCAAAACACTGAAAAGAGACCTTCAAAATAATCATTGTAAAGGCTGATATATTTGGAGTTTGCATGTTCTTTTTATGTTTGGAAGGGTCTCTGAGTGCTGCACTGTGGTCGCCCCACGCTCCAGCATGGAGGGCGAATTTGAAAGTGGATTTTGTTTGACCGTGTGATTACTGACAGCTGGGGATCGAAAGAGAATACAATTTTGGACACAGTTTCGTTATAAGAATACTATGAGCTCCACTCCCAATGTGTGCGCTAGACTGACGAAGTAATCAATTGTATTTATGTCACATGCTGTAACATGAACCATGTGGCCTAATGGATAAGGTCTGACAGATCAGAGGATTGAGTGTTCGAATCCCTTCATGGTTAAATGCTTTCATTCTTGAATATTTCCAGCAGAGAACAGAATGTACAAAGACACTGCTGGGATTTGAACCCAGGAGCTCCTGTTTACAAGACAGGCACTTTGACCAGCTAAGCCACAGCACCTTGAAATGTCATTTCAAACCCACAAACAAAACCTCCAGCATTTTATATGCTGTAAACAACTACGACTCTTGCAAATGATGAGGCGCATTGCATAATTAGACAGTAGTCGTGCCTAAAAGACCATTTGGCCCAAAGGACTTCAGTTCAGAATCCGTCAGAAGGTTCGAATCCCTTTGTGGTAACTGACCATACTTGAAAAGGTTGGAGGCCCTTCATGATTAAATGAACTTGCTTCATTTGTGAATATTTGCACCAGAGAACAGAATGCAAAAAGGCACTGGGATTTGAACCCAGGATCTCCTGTTTACGAGACAGCCACTTTGACCAGCTAAGCCACAGCGCCTTCAACTGTCTTTTTCTAAAACACAAACAGCAAAAAAACAAAAACAAAACTCCAACTTGAAATCCCCTCTCAAACCAAAATGTAAAAAGACACTGCTGGGATTTGAACCCAGAGGCTCCTGTTGACTAGACAGGCACTTTGACCGGTTGACATACAGCACCTTCAACAGCAGCAGACTGCACTCTAAAAAAACAAACAAATCCATGGACCATGTGGCCTAATGGATAAGGTGTCTGACTTCAGATCAGAAGATTGAGGGTTTGAATCCCTTTGTGGTTAAATGAGCTGGCTGAGTCTTTCCACCAGAGAACAGAAAAAAAAAAAAAAAATTCTCAACCATGATTCTTACAAATGTCATGTCATAATTAGACAACAACCGCCCCGAAATGACCATTTAGCCCAATGGATAAGGCGTCTGACTTCAGATGAGCATCTGTTAGGAAGTTTGAATCTCTTTGTGGCAACTGAGCATTAGATTTTTGAAAATTTCCACTAGAGAACAGAATGTACAAAGGCACTGCTGGGATTTGAACCCAGGATTTCCTGTTTACAAGACAGGCACTTTGACCAGCTAAGCCAAAGCGCCTTCAATCACTGTTTTAAACAGTCACATAAAAAAAACAAAAAAAAAAACAAAAAACATCTCAACCATGACTCTTACAATTGATCTGTGTCATTGCATAATTAGACAATTGCCATCCCAAAATGACCATGTGGCCTTTTGGATAAAGAGTCTGTCTTCAGATGAGAATCTGTCAGAAAGTTCGAATCCCTTTGTGATTAAATGAACTTGCTTCATTTTTGAATATTTCCACCAGAAAACAGAATGTAAAAAGGCACTGCTGGGATTTGAACCCAGGATCTCCTGTTTACTAGACAGGCACTTTGACCGGCTAAGCCACAGCGCCTTCAATCATTGCTTTGAACACTCACATAAAAAAAACAAAAAAACAAAAAAACATCTCAACCATGACTCTTACAAATGATCTTTGTCATTGCATAATTAGACAATAGCCGCCCCGAAATGACCTTTTTTTTTTGTCTTTTATTTTCAAAAATATCGTTTTACAAAGTAAAAGCACAGTAAACGTACAAGAAACACATGAAGGAAATGGAAGAAGACTGTTCCCCTCTCTCCCTCCACTGTATATCTCACCTTAGCCCTAAGAATGGCCCCCTTGCTCTTCTCCAGCTCCAGGGCCTCCAGACGGGCCCTGAGCTGGAGAAGCTCAGGGTCAACCCGGCCCTCCTGAGAAGCCGCACCTGCACAGATGTGTTGGATGCGCTGTCGCAAGGTGTTGTCCTCGATGCTCTCGAGCCATTTTTTGTGTTTACTGTAGTTTATTTAAAAAAAAAAAAAAGACCATTTAGCCAAATGGATAAGGCGTCTGACTTCAGATGAGCATCTGTTAGAAAGTTTGAATCTCTTTGTGGTAAATGATGCTCATTTACTTGATTTTTGTATATTTCCACCAGAGAAAAGAATGTACAAAGGCACTGCTGGGATTTGAACCCAGGATCTCCTGTTTACTAGACAGGCACTTTGACCAGCTAAGCCACAGCACCTTCAATCATTGTTTTAAACACTCACATAAAAAATAAATTTAAAAAAATAAATAAAAAAAACATCTCAACCATGACTCTTACAATTGATCTGTGTGGCCTTTTGGATAAAGTGTCTGTCTTCAGATGAGAATCTGTCAGAAAGTTTGAATCCCTTTGTGATTAAATGAACTTGCTTCATTTGTGAATATTTCCACCAGAGAACAGAATGCAAAAAGGCACTGCTGGGATTTGAACCCAGGATCTCCTGTTTACGAGACAGGCACTTTCACCAGCTAAGCCACAGCGCCTTCAACTGTCTTTTTGTAAAACACAAACAGCAAAAAAAACAAAACAAAACTCCAACTTATAATCCCCTCTCAAACCAAAATGTAAAATGGCACTGCTTGGATTTGAACCCAGGATCTCCTGTTTACAAGACAGGCACTTTGACCAGCTAAGCCACAGCGCCTTTGACTGGCTTTTTCTAAAACACAAACAGCAAAAAAAAGGCTCCTGTTGAGATAGGCACTTTGACCGGTTGACATACAGCACCTTCAACTGCAGCAGACTGCACTCTAAAAAAAAACAAAATCTAAGGACCATGTGGCCTAATGGATAAGGCGTCTGACTTCGGATCAGAAGATTGAGGGTTTGAAGCCCTTCGTGGTTAAATGAGCTGGCTTCATTTTTAAATATTTCCACCAGAGAACAGAATGTAAAAAGGCACTGCTGGGATTCGAACCCAGGATCTCCTGTTTACTAGACAGGAACTTTGACCAGCTAAGCCACAGCGCCTTCAATCATTGCTTTAAACACTCACATAAAAAATAAATTTATAAAAATAAATAAAAAAAACATCTCAACCATGACTCTTACAATTGATCCGTGTGGCCTTTTGGATAAAGTGTCTGTCTTCAGATGAGAATCTGTCAGAAAGTTTGAATCCCTTTGTGATTAAATGAACTTGCTTCATTTGTGAATATTTCCACCAGAGAACAGAATGCAAAAAGGCACTGCTGGGATTTGAACCCAGGATCTCCTGTTTACGAGACAGGCACTTTGACCAGCTAAGCCACAGCGCCTTCAACTGTCTTTTTGTAAAACACAAACAGCAAAAAAAAAAACAAAACAAAACTCCAACTTGAAATCCCCTCTCAAACCAAAATGTAAAATGGCACTGCTGGGATTTGAACCCAGGATCTCCTGTTTACAAGACAGGCACTTTGACCAGCTAAGCCACAGCACCTTCAATCATTGCTTTAAACACTCACATAAAAAATAAATTTATAAAAATAAATAAAAAAAACATCTCAACCATGACTCTTACAATTGATCTGTGTGGCCTTTTGGATAAAGTGTCTGTCTTCAGATGAGAATCTGTCAGAAAGTTTGAATCCCTTTGTGATTAAATGAACTTGCTTCATTTGTGAATATTTCCACCAGAGAACAGAATGCAAAAAGGCACTGCTGGGATTTGAACCCAGGATCTCCTGTTTACGAGACAGGCACTTTGACCAGCTAAGCCACAGCGCCTTTGACTGGCTTTTTCTAAAACACAAACAGCAAAAAAAAGGCTCCTGTTGAGATAGGCACTTTGACCGGTTGACATACAGCACCTTCAACTGCAGCACACTGCACTCTAAAAAAAACAAAATCCATGGACCATGTGGCCTAATGGATAAGGCGTCTGACTTCGGATCAGAAGATTGAGGGTTCGAATCCCTTCGTGGTTGAATGAGCTGGCTTCATTTCTTAATATTTCCACCAGAGAACAGAATGTAAAAAGGCACTGCTGGGATTTGAACCCAGGATCTCCTGTTTACAAGACAGGCACTTTGACCAGCTAAGCCACAGCGCCTTCGATGATTGTTTTAAACACATGAAAACACACAAAAAAAAAAAATAAAATACAAAAAAAACCAAAACATCTCAACCATGAGTCTTACAAATGATCTTTGTCATTGCATAATTAAACAATAGCCACCCCGAAATGACCTTTTTTTTTGTCTTTTATTTTCAAAAATATCGTTTTACAAAGTAAAAGCACAGTAAATGTACAAGAAACACATGAAGGAAATGGGGAGAACATACAAGAAATAATAAATATATATATGTATATGCACATCACAACACAGGTAACATTAGGGCGTGCGGGGGGGCGGGGATATGGGATAGGGTAGGAGACATGAAGGAATGGGGCAGGCGAGGACATAATGAATGAAATTAAAGAGAGAATGAGCACGCAATTTCTGAACCTAGATTAGAGTCTCTGTCCATTGTTCTGAGGGGGGTCAAAAATGGAGATCGAGGTGTCCTTGGGGGTTAGTGGTGATGAGGGTGTTGTGGGGAAGCAAAGTCCTGTTGAAGTGGTGGGGGACGGCCATGTGGAGGTGTCTGAGGTGGGTGGTGAGGTGAGTGGTGAAAAGAGTCCAAAGGGGGGCAGTGCACTGTCGATGGAGGTGGATGTTCCTGACGTGATAGATGTTGTACCGGGCTATGCGGCGGGCGGCACCACATTCCTCAGTCTGTTTGCGACGTCGCCCGGCAGGTGGAGCACTGTCAGCGCGTGCACCAGTGTGGACATGCAGAGGGCGTTGATGACCAGCACCTTCCCTTTTACAGTGAGGGCCCTGAGGTTCCAGAGCGAGATGGTCTGCCCGATCTTCAGTAGGGATTTCTCCCACTGCTTCTCGGCGCAGACCACCTTGTCTTTCCCCATCAGGACGCCCAGCACCTTGTACTGGTTGTCCGCCCTCCACATGTCCACGCTGAGGCGCGGCGGGGCGACGTCGCCGCAGAACGACACCGATGGTTTGGCCCAATTAACCTCTCTGCCCGAGGCCAGGCAGTAGACGCCTAGCTCGTGGAGAGCTGCTCCCAGGATCTCCACGTCCCGGGCGAAGAGGTTGGTGTCGTCTGCATACTGTATGACCCTCAGCTCGCTTCGGGAGGGGGAGAGGATACAATGGGCGTGGGGGTTCTTCTTGATGAGTACAGCCAGGGGCGCCGCCACGATGCTGTACAGAAGAGAGGAGAGGGGACAGCCCTGCCTCACTGATCTGCTTAACGGGAAGGTGTCAGTCTGCGAACCACTTCACTCTCGACCGGGCGTTTTGGTAGAGTAGTTGTATCCATGAAATGAATGTGTCGCCAAACCCGAACCCCCGCAAGACGTCCCACATGAACGAGTGTTCGACCCTGTCGAACGCCTTGCGGAAGTCCACGCTGACATGTATCCCCCCCGTGTGATGCATGTGTCTGATGAGATACTTGTTGGTGAGATTGTTGTCAGCGATGTCCCGGTGTGGAATGCTGTAGGATTGGGTCGGGCTGATGACGGACGCGATGACTAATCTAAGACGATTGGCGAGAATTTTAGCGAGTATTTTGTAATCCGTGTTGAGTAGTGAGATGGGTCTATAATTTTCCAAGTCCAATTTCCTGTCCTTCTTGTGTAGCAGTGTAATGACGCTGGTGCAAAATGATGCAGAGACGCGGTTTTCAGATTGCATCTGTGTGTACAGTGGCTGCAGTATGGGCGCGATGCGGTGAGCGAAGGTCTTGTAAAACTCACTCGTGAAACCTGACCGGGGCTCTTGTTATTGTTTAGCCCTTTGATGGCTTCCCGGACCTCCGCTACGGTTATGGGCCCGTCGCAGAGGTCGTGGTCGCCCTCGGTCAGTCTGGCCTCAAGAACGCTTATGGGGGTGTGGGTGGCTTGTGACGATGTACCTTGCGCACCAAATAAGTCAGAGTAAAAACTTTGAATTGTCTTGAGCAAAGTACAATGATCCGCTGAGGTGACACCTGCAGAATCGGTGAGTTGCTGGATGAAGAGCTTGCCTTGTTTTCTCTTCTCCAGCCCAAAGAAGAAGACTGTTCCCCTCTCTCCCTCCACTGTATATCTCACCTTAGCCCTAAGAATGGCCCCCTTGCTCTTCTCCAGCTCCAGGGCCTCCAGACGGGCCCTGAGCTGGAGAAGCTCAGGGTCAACCCGGCCCTCCTGAGAAGCCGCACCTGCACAGATGTGTTGGATGCGCTGGCGCAAGGTGTTGTCCTCGACGCTCTCGAGCCATTTTTTGTGTTTACTGTAGTTTATTTAAAAAAAAAATGACCATTTAGCCAAATGGATAAGGCGTCTGACTTCAGATGAGCATCTGTTAGAAAGTTTGAATCTCTTTGTGGTAGCTGAGCATACTTGATTTTTGTATTTTTCCACCAGAGAAAAGAATGTACAAAGGCACTGCTGGGACTTGAACCCAGGATCTCCTGTTTACTAGACAGGCACTTTGACCAGCTAAGCCACAGCGCCTTTGACTGGCTTTTTCTAAAACACAAACAGCAAAAAAAAAAGGCTCCTGTTGAGCTAGGCACTTTGACCGGTTGACATACAGCACCTTCAACTGCAGCAGACTGCACTCTAAAAAAAACAAAATCTATGGACCATGTGGCCTAATGGATAAGGCGTCTGACTTCGGATCAGAAGATTGAGGGTTCGAATCCCTTCGTGGTTAAATGAGCTGGCTTCATTTTTAAATATTTCCACCAGAGAACAGAATGTAAAAAGGCACTGCTGGGATTCGAACCCAGGATCTCCTGTTTACTAGACAGGCACTTTGACCAGCTAAGCCACAGCACCTTCAATCATTGCTTTAAACACTCACATAAAAAATAAATTTATAAAAATAAATAAAAAAAACATCTCAACCATGACTCTTACAATTGATCTGTGTGGCCTTTTGGATAAAGTGTCTGTCTTCAGATGAGAATCTGTCAGAAAGTTTGAATCCCTTTGTGATTAAATGAACTTGCTTCATTTGTGAATATTTCCACCAGAGAACAGAATGCAAAAAGGCACTGCTGGGATTTGAACCCAGGATCTCCTGTTTACGAGACAGGCACTTTGACCAGCTAAGCCACAGCGCCTTTGACTGGCTTTTTCTAAAACACAAACAGCAAAAAAAAGGCTCCTGTTGAGATAGGCACTTTGACCGGTTGACATACAGCACCTTCAACTGCAGCACACTGCACTCTAAAAAAAACAAAATCCATGGACCATGTGGCCTAATGGATAAGGCGTCTGACTTCGGATCAGAAGATTGAGGGTTCGAATCCCTTCGTGGTTGAATGAGCTGGCTTCATTTGTGAATATTTCCACCAGAGAACAGAATGTAAAAAGGCACTGCTGGGATTTGAACCCAGGATCTCCTGTTTACAAGACAGGCACTTTGACCAGCTAAGCCACAGCGCCTTCGATGATTGTTTTAAACACATGAAAACACACAAAAAAAAAAAATAAAATACAAAAAAAAACAAAACATCTCAACCATGAGTCTTACAAATGATCTTTGTCATTGCATAATTAAACAATAGCCGCCCCGAAATGACCTTTTTTTTTGTCTTTTATTTTCAAAAATATCGTTTTACAAAGTAAAAGCACAGTAAATGTACAAGAAACACATGAAGGAAATGGGGAGAACATACAAGAAATAATAAATATATATATGTATATGCACATCACAACACAGGTAACATTAGGGCGTGCGGGGGGGCGGGGATATGGGATAGGGTAGGAGACATGAGGGAATGGGGCAGGCGAGGACATAATGAATGAAATTAAAGAGAGAATGAGCACGCAATTTCTGAACCTAGATTAGAGTCTCTGTCCATTGTTCTGAGGGGGGTCAAAAATGGAGATCGAGGTGTCCTTGGGGGTTAGTGGTGATGAGGGTGTTGTGGGGAAGCAAAGTCCTGTTGAAGTGGTGGGGGACGGCCATGTGGAGGTGTCTGAGGTGGGTGGTGAGGTGAGTGGTGAAAAGAGTCCAAAGGGGGGCAGTGCACTGTCGATGGAGGTGGATGTTCCTGACGTGATAGATGTTGTACCGGGCTATGCGGCGGGCGGCACCACATTCCTCAGTCTGTTTGCGACGTCGCCCGGCAGGTGGAGCACTGTCAGCGCGTGCACCAGTGTGGACATGCAGAGGGCGTTGATGACCAGCACCTTCCCTTTTACAGTGAGGGCCCTGAGGTTCCAGAGCGAGATGGTCTGCCCGATCTTCAGTAGGGATTTCTCCCACTGCTTCTCGGCGCAGACCACCTTGTCTTTCCCCATCAGGACGCCCAGCACCTTGTACTGGTTGTCCGCCCTCCACATGTCCACGCTGAGGCGCGGCGGGGCGACGTCGCCGCAGAACGACACCGATGGTTTGGCCCAATTAACCTCTCTGCCCGAGGCCAGGCAGTAGACGCCTAGCTCGTGGAGAGCTGCTCCCAGGATCTCCACGTCCCGGGCGAAGAGGTTGGTGTCGTCTGCATACTGTATGACCCTCAGCTCGCTTCGGGAGGGGGAGAGGATACAATGGGCGTGGGGGTTCTTCTTGATGAGTACAGCCAGGGGCGCCGCCACGATGCTGTACAGAAGAGAGGAGAGGGGACAGCCCTGCCTCACTGATCTGCTTAACGGGAAGGTGTCAGTCTGCGAACCACTTCACTCTCGACCGGGCGTTTTGGTAGAGTAGTTGTATCCATGAAATGAATGTGTCGCCAAACCCGAACCCCCGCAAGACGTCCCACATGAACGAGTGTTCGACCCTGTCGAACGCCTTGCGGAAGTCCACGCTGACATGTATCCCCCCCGTGTGATGCATGTGTCTGATGAGATACTTGTTGGTGAGATTGTTGTCAGCGATGTCCCGGTGTGGAATGCTGTAGGATTGGGTCGGGCTGATGACGGACGCGATGACTAATCTAAGACGATTGGCGAGAATTTTAGCGAGTATTTTGTAATCCGTGTTGAGTAGTGAGATGGGTCTATAATTTTCCAAGTCCAATTTCCTGTCCTTCTTGTGTAGCAGTGTAATGACGCTGGTGCAAAATGATGCAGAGACGCGGTTTTCAGATTGCATCTGTGTGTACAGTGGCTGCAGTATGGGCGCGATGCGGTGAGCGAAGGTCTTGTAAAACTCACTCGTGAAACCTGACCGGGGCTCTTGTTATTGTTTAGCCCTTTGATGGCTTCCCGGACCTCCGCTACGGTTATGGGCCCGTCGCAGAGGTCGTGGTCGCCCTCGG
Source organism: Periophthalmus magnuspinnatus (assembly GCF_009829125.3). NCBI lineage: Eukaryota > Metazoa > Chordata > Actinopteri > Gobiiformes > Gobiidae > Periophthalmus > Periophthalmus magnuspinnatus. Next base: position 20,395,799 of record NC_047144.1, read on the forward strand.
TCAGTCTGGCCTCAAGAACGCTTATGGGGGTGTGGGTGGCTTGTGACGATGTACCTTGCGCACCAAATAAGTCAGAGTAAAAACTTTGAATTGTCTTGAGCAAAGTACAATGATCCGCTGAGGTGACACCTGCAGAATCGGTGAGTTGCTGGATGAAGAGCTTGCCTTGTTTTCTCTTCTCCAGCCCAAAGAAGAAGACTGTTCCCCTCTCTCCCTCCACTGTATATCTCACCTTAGCCCTAAGAATGGCCCCCTTGCTCTTCTCCAGCTCCAGGGCCTCCAGACGGGCCCTGAGCTGGAGAAGCTCAGGGTCAACCCGGCCCTCCTGAGAAGCCGCACCTGCACAGATGTGTTGGATGCGCTGGCGCAAGGTGTTGTCCTCGACGCTCTCGAGCCATTTTTTGTGTTTACTGTAGTTTATTTTAAAAAAAATGACCATTTAGCCAAATGGATAAGGCGTCTGACTTCAGATGAGCATCTGTTAGAAAGTTTGAATCTCTTTGTGGTAGCTGAGCATACTTGATTTTTGTATTTTTCCACCAGAGAAAAGAATGTACAAAGGCACTGCTGGGACTTGAACCCAGGATCTCCTGTTTACTAGACAGGCACTTTGACCAGCTAAGCCACAGCGCCTTTGACTGGCTTTTTCTAAAACACAAACAGCAAAAAAAAAGGCTCCTGTTGAGCTAGGCACTTTGACCGGTTGACATACAGCACCTTCAACTGCAGCAGACTGCACTCTAAAAAAAACAAAATCCATGGACCATGTGGCCTAATGGATAAGGCGTCTGACTTCGGATCAGAAGATTGAGGGTTCGAATCCCTTTGTGGTTAAATGAGCTGGCTTCATTTTTAAATATTTCCACCAGAGAACAGAATGTAAAAAGGCACTGCTGGGATTCGAACCCAGGATCTCCTGTTTACTAGACAGGCACTTTGACCAGCTAAGCCACAGCACCTTCAATCATTGCTTTAAACACTCACATAAAAAATAAATTTATAAAATAAATAAAAAAAACATCTCAACCATGACTCTTACAATTGATCTGTGTGGCCTTTTGGATAAAGTGTCTGTCTTCAGATGAGAATCTGTCAGAAAGTTTGAATCCCTTTGTGATTAAATGAACTTGCTTCATTTGTGAATATTTCCACCAGAGAACAGAATGCAAAAAGGCACTGCTGGGATTTGAACCCAGGATCTCCTGTTTACGAGACAGGCACTTTGACCAGCTAAGCCACAGCGCCTTTGACTGGCTTTTTCTAAAACACAAACAGCAAAAAAAAGGCTCCTGTTGAGATAGGCACTTTGACCGGTTGACATACAGCACCTTCAACTGCAGCACACTGCACTCTAAAAAAAACAAAATCCATGGACCATGTGGCCTAATGGATAAGGCGTCTGACTTCGGATCAGAAGATTGAGGGTTCGAATCCCTTCGTGGTTGAATGAGCTGGCTTCATTTGTGAATATTTCCACCAGAGAACAGAATGTAAAAAGGCACTGCTGGGATTTGAACCCAGGATCTCCTGTTTACAAGACAGGCACTTTGACCAGCTAAGCCACAGCGCCTTCGATGATTGTTTTAAACACATGAAAACACACAAAAAAAAAAATAAAATACAAAAAAAAACAAAACATCTCAACCATGAGTCTTACAAATGATCTTTGTCATTGCATAATTAAACAATAGCCGCCCCGAAATGACCTTTTTTTTTTGTCTTTTATTTTCAAAAATATCGTTTTACAAAGTAAAAGCACAGTAAATGTACAAGAAACACATGAAGGAAATGGGGAGAACATACAAGAAATAATAAATATATATATGTATATGCACATCACAACACAGGTAACATTAGGGCGTGCGGGGGGGGCGGGGATATGGGATAGGGTAGGAGACATGAGGGAATGGGGCAGGCGAGGACATAATGAATGAAATTAAAGAGAGAATGAGCACGCAATTTCTGAACCTAGATTAGAGTCTCTGTCCATTGTTCTGAGGGGGGTCAAAAATGGAGATCGAGGTGTCCTTGGGGGTTAGTGGTGATGAGGGTGTTGTGGGGAAGCAAAGTCCTGTTGAAGTGGTGGGGGACGGCCATGTGGAGGTGTCTGAGGTGGGTGGTGAGGTGAGTGGTGAAAAGAGTCCAAAGGGGGGCAGTGCACTGTCGATGGAGGTGGATGTTCCTGACGTGATAGATGTTGTACCGGGCTATGCGGCGGGCGGCACCACATTCCTCAGTCTGTTTGCGACGTCGCCCGGCAGGTGGAGCACTGTCAGCGCGTGCACCAGTGTGGACATGCAGAGGGCGTTGATGACCAGCACCTTCCCTTTTACAGTGAGGGCCCTGAGGTTCCAGAGCGAGATGGTCTGCCCGATCTTCAGTAGGGATTTCTCCCACTGCTTCTCGGCGCAGACCACCTTGTCTTTCCCCATCAGGACGCCCAGCACCTTGTACTGGTTGTCCGCCCTCCACATGTCCACGCTGAGGCGCGGCGGGGCGACGTCGCCGCAGAACGACACCGATGGTTTGGCCCAATTAACCTCTCTGCCCGAGGCCAGGCAGTAGACGCCTAGCTCGTGGAGAGCTGCTCCCAGGATCTCCACGTCCCGGGCGAAGAGGTTGGTGTCGTCTGCATACTGTATGACCCTCAGCTCGCTTCGGGAGGGGGAGAGGATACAATGGGCGTGGGGGTTCTTCTTGATGAGTACAGCCAGGGGCGCCGCCACGATGCTGTACAGAAGAGAGGAGAGGGGACAGCCCTGCCTCACTGATCTGCTTAACGGGAAGGTGTCAGTCCTGCGAACCACTTCACTCTCGACCGGGCGTTTTGGTAGAGTAGTTGTATCCATGAAATGGATGTGTCGCCAAACCCGAACCCCCGCAAGACGTCCCACATGAACGAGTGTTCGACCCTGTCGAACGCCTTGCGGAAGTCCACGCTGACATGTATCCCCCCCGTGTGATGCATGTGTCTGATGAGATACTTGTTGGTGAGATTGTTGTCAGCGATGTCCCGGTGTGGAATGCTGTAGGATTGGGTCGGGCTGATGACGGACGCGATGACTAATCTAAGACGATTGGCGAGAATTTTAGCGAGTATTTTGTAATCCGTGTTGAGTAGTGAGATGGGTCTATAATTTTCCAAGTCCAATTTCCTGTCCTTCTTGTGTAGCAGTGTAATGACGCTGGTGCAAAATGATGCAGAGACGCGGTTTTCAGATTGCATCTGTGTGTACAGTGGCTGCAGTATGGGCGCGATGCGGTGAGCGAAGGTCTTGTAAAACTCACTCGTGAAACCTGACCGGGGCTCTTGTTATTGTTTAGCCCTTTGATGGCTTCCCGGACCTCCGCTACGGTTATGGGCCCGTCGCAGAGGTCGTGGTCGCCCTCGGTCAGTCTGGCCTCAAGAACGCTTATGGGGTGTGGGTGGCTTGTGACGATGTACCTTGCGCACCAAATAAGTCAGAGTAAAAACTTTGAATTGTCTTGAGCAAAGTACAATGATCCGCTGAGGTGACACCTGCAGAATCGGTGAGTTGCTGGATGAAGAGCTTGCCTTGTTTTCTCTTCTCCAGCCCAAAGAAGAAGACTGTTCCCCTCTCTCCCTCCACTGTATATCTCACCTTAGCCCTAAGAATGGCCCCCTTGCTCTTCTCCAGCTCCAGGGCCTCCAGACGGGCCCTGAGCTGGAGAAGCTCAGGGTCAACCCGGCCCTCCTGAGAAGCCGCACCTGCACAGATGTGTTGGATGCGCTGGCGCAAGGTGTTGTCCTCGACGCTCTCGAGCCATTTTTTGTGTTTACTGTAGTTTATTTAAAAAAAAATGACCATTTTAGCCCAAATGGATAAGGCGTCTGACTTCAGATGAGCATCTGTTAGAAAGTTTGAATCTCTTTGTGGTAGCTGAGCATACTTGATTTTTGTATTTTTCCACCAGAGAAAAGAATGTACAAAGGCACTGCTGGACTTGAACCCAGGATCTCCTGTTTACTAGACAGGCACTTTGACCAGGCTAAGCCACAGCCCTTTGACCTGACTGGCTTTTTCTAAAACACAAAACAGCAAAAAAAAAAAGGCTCCTGTTGAGCTAGGCACTTTGACCGGGTGGACATACAGCACCGTTCAAACTGCAGCAGACTGCACTCATAAAAAAAAACAAAATAATCTATGGACCATGTGGCCTAATGGAATAAGGCGTCTGACTTCGGATCAGAAGTTGGAGGGTTCGAATCCCTTCGTGGTAACTGACCATGCTTGAAAAGGTTGAATCCCTTCATGGTTAAATGAACTTGCTTCATTTGTGAATATTTCCATCAGAGAACAGAAATGCAAAAAAAAAAGGCGCTGCTGGAATTTGAAACCCAGGATCTCCTGTTTACTAGACAGGCACTTTGACCAGCTAAGCCACAGCGCCTTTGACTGGCTTTTTCTAAAACACAAACAGCAAAAAAAAAAAGGCTCCTGTTGAGCTAGGCACTTTGACCGGTTGACATACAGCACCTTCAACTGCAGCAGACTGCACTCTAAAAAAAAACAAAATCTATGGACCATGTGGCCTAATGGATAAGGCGTCCTGACTTCGGATCAGAAGATTGAGGGTTCGAAATCCCTTTGTGGTTAAAATGAGCTGGCTTCATTTCCACCAGAGAACAGAATGTAAAAAGGCACTGCTGGATTTGAACCCAGGATCTCCTGTTTACTAGACAGGCACTTTGACCAGCTAAGCCACAGCACCTTCAATCATTGCTTTAAACACTCACATAAAACAAAAAAACAAAAAAAACCCCATCTCAACCATGACTCTTACAAACGATCTTTGTCATTGCATAATTAGACAAATAGCCGCCACAGTCCGCCCCGCCCCCCCATATGTCTATCCAACCCCGCACCCTCCCTACTTGCCCAGTGTCACCTGTCTTGTGATGTACATGTACACATTTATTTATTATTTCTTGTATGTTCCCCATTTTCCTCCATGTGTGTTTCCGTCCCCCCGTCCCTCCTCCCCACTTGCCCCAATGTACTTTGTACTGTGATTTTATGAAATGAGATTTTGATAATAAAAGTAAAAAATAAGAAAGAAAATAAAGAATAAGACAATAGCCCGCCTCGAAATGACCATTTAGCCCAATGGATAAGGCGTCTGACTTCAGATGAGCATCTGTTAGAAAGTTTGAATCTCTCTAGTGGTAACTGAGCATACTTGATTTATTGGCTAAGCCACAGCAGCTACTCTCAGTAACCTTCTTCAGATCAATGGACAAACACTTCAACTGAGCCAGTGTCCTTACTTTCAGGGAGTGAAATGATTTTTAATCTATGACGTAAACTAAACAGGCCAAAATGCAAACAGATCATTTTTAGGTGCTTAAAGAAGACGAGTTTGGATTGATGTATTTATGAAACAATTGTGAATGGTAGCAAATCAGAAAAAAACAATTTTGCATAATATGTTGTGCACTTTAAAGCTGTATTACATGATTTCTGAGCTATGTTATAACGTTTCCTCGTCACAAACAGACCTGGAGGTTGTGTTTTATTTCATTCACACATGTTTAACACACAAACCCTGCACATTTAGGCTGACTTCTTCTCTCAGAAACAGAAAAAACACTCTGTTCCACCTTGTGATTTCACGTAGTAATACTGCGTTTTTTAAACTTCATACAGCTTCATTAGAATCATTTGGATCACTTCAGCCCTGGAATTTCCAATCTTCACTAAACAAAAAAGGTAAAAGTAGCTGTTAACTTGAAAAACTACCACGTTTTTGAGGAGGTAGCATCGTTATAACCTGACTTAAAGCTCAAAAGAGTCAATTTTGCATAATATAGGACCTTTAAATGTCTGAACTAAGCTGTATCTCTGTTGACGTTTTCATCTGCATTCCGGGGTAGGTCTCTGAATGTTCGTGGCGTCGCGCTCACAGGGGGGATGCTGGTGCTGTATACACTGATCCCAGCTGTTGCCCGGGTAATCGCTCCCCTCACAGCTCAGCAGTTCTCTACCCTGCTCAGACCGACAGAGCCAGGCCTCGTGTGCGCTCGCTGTTTACTGAAGGCGCTAATGAACCTCTGCCAGAGCTGACGAGCCCCACATCTGCGACAAGAGCGATGGGCACCACAGGGCAAGCAGCAAAGCACGACGCAGCACCGCCAATACAGTGCTTTAGCAAGTTTCAAATGTGGATTAGAGCGGGATTGAAAAGCTTCTGTTGTATGAAGTCTCAAAGCTCACGTATTATGCAAAACTGACTGCTGCAAGGTTTAAGTCACGTTATAATACTGTTGCCTCATCACAAACACACCTGGAGTTGTGTTTTGTTTCATTCGCATATGTTTTAGTAACACTTTAATATCGCCAAACCTCAAAATGCTCTGTTCCACGTCATGATGTCATTAAGTGGTAGTTTTCAAGTTATTCGCTAGCCACCTTTTGCCTTTGGGTCAGTTTAGATGAGCATTTCCTGAGCTGAAATGATCTAAATGATTCTAGTGAAGGCGTTTGGAGTTTAAAACACAGAGGAGCACTTCCTGTATCACCACATGATGACATCACAAGGTGGAGCAGAGTGTTTCTGTTTGAGAGAAGAATACAGCCTAAAATTTGCAGGGTTTCTGTGTGAAATGTGTGAATGGAATAAAACATGAAATAAATAAAACTCCACGCATGTTTTTGACGAGGAAACATAATAACATAGATTAGAAAATGGCATAAAATGGGCCATTTGGGTGTTTATTATTAGGAAAAATCAACCTTTCAGAGCTTTTAAACCATGATATAGTTGTTTCTTTCTCATTTACCCTCTCAAACTTGTATCTTAGAGTGTTTGAAGATTGCTCAAACATGTATAAATCACTCATTTTCAAGCCGCCATATTGCCACCCGATACACACCGACTGCTGGGTCCCGGGATGGGGGCAGGGGGCAAGGGACAGCTAACGCCTTTATGTTTTCTCATGTCAACCTTGTAGCTGCCTTGTGTTACTTTTTGTTGTTCTGAACTCCAGCAGGGTTCCTTATATATTTGGTGTTACATGCCTTTATATTGTAATGCATTCTTACAGTTTTTGTTTGAAAATGACAATTAAATTAAACAAATTGGTCACAAAAAAAGTTACATAGTCCACCCTTAACTTGCTGTTATTCTTAGTATTTGTCAGTGTGGTATCACAGGTGTAGCTTATATCTTATAGCCTAAAAATAGATTAAAGGAGACGGATTATGCTAAATTAGATTTCATGTATAGTATTTCATTTTTTTAAAGGTCACCTCTCATCACGGGTTATTAGGATTTGAATTGATTCATACGTCCTGATTTGACTTAAAGGGCTCATATTACGCTATTTTCTGATCTGTTATAACATTGTTTCCTCATCACACTTCCTCAGTTTCCTCTCTCAAATGGAAAACACTCTGTTCCACCTTGTGATGTCATCATGTGGTAACACAGGAAGTGCTCCGCTGTGTTTTTAAACTCCACACACCTTCAGTAGAATCATTTGGATCATTTCAGCCTTGGAATTGCCGACCTGTACTGAACTAAAGGTAAAAAAAAAAAAAAAGCAGCTGTTAACTTGAAAACTACCACCTCATGACATCACAAGGTGGAACAGCGCATTTTGAACTTTGGAGAATCCAGAATTACTCAAACACACAGCTCCAGGTAATGTTTTTCATGAACTAAACAGCATTATAACATAACTTTAAGCTCACAGAATCTATTTTAGTGGCGTCACAGCTGCTAAAATGCTAGTGAAGAAGCATAAGTAGCTTGTTCTCCATATTGTAAACGCTGCTAGTTGTTGTGGTTTCATTTCGTGGTGTCATGTGATGTTTTTCCAGTCCTATATCTGTCTCCATCTCTACTTCTCTGCGTGTCTAGTGTACTGTGTGTCATGGTGGCACTGAGCCCATCAGACAAGCTGCCGACCAGTAAATAAGGAATAAAACCGAGGTCTCCGGTTGCCACAGGGCCAGCCCAGATCAGGACACTGAGCTGGGGTTTTGTGACAGGGTTGTGACTGGAAGGACATTGCCTACAGAAACAGTAATAATGTAAAAGGAATGGCAAAACAGTAAATAAATAACACAAACATACATAATAATCTGAAAGGATAGACACACATTAGCTAAAGCAGAGGTACAAGAAACACAAACATGTACTGCAGACAAATGCGTGGATAAGTCTCTCTAAGTCTGGTTTTGATGGTTTACCTATGAGTTTTGCAATGTTTTTTAGGTGGTAAAAAGCTGCAGATGTTATTGTTCAAGTCTGAGTCCATTGTTACCCCTATTTCTAGCCTGATTTGAAGGTTTTAGAGAGAGAAACTGGAGGTGACTGCTGACACTTTCTTTATGTTTCTGCGGGCCAAAGACTTCAACTTCAGTCTTGTCTGAGTTTATCTGGAGAATGTTGTTTCACATCCACACACTGATCTGTTGATGCACTGAGTGAATCCACTGGTCCATATTCACCTGCTGCAGTGTGACATAGATCTGAGTGTCATCTGCAGAGTCATGGTAGGACACATTATTGCTGCGTATTAACTGTAGAAACATGTAGAGAATGAACAAAAGGGGTCCTAAGATTGACCCCTGAGGCACCCCACAGGCCAGAGCCATTTTATCTGAGACACTTTTTCCAATTTCAACAAAGTACTCCCTGTTTTTTGGATAGGACTTGAACCAGTTTAGTGCATTACCAGAGATGCCCAACCAGTTTTCTAGTCTGTAAGAGGATCCCATTATCAACAGTGAGAAGAGTAAGCAAAACTTTACTCAAATAAAGTCATAGGAATGGTCTTGACAGGTTTTTGGACCAAAGACAATTTGAATTTGTTTGTTCGCCGCACTCTGAAGTCTCCGTACATGTAAAAGTAGTAGCGGCAGGCTAGGTGAGTGACTGACAGCTGACCGGCCCGGTGGCTAACCTTTGGACATTACGGTTATTGCGATTGTTCTCTTACGGCGGATGCTTTACAGTCGCTGGTTTCATATAACAGTGGTGTTGTTAGCGTTACTGTAGTGCTTAAGCTAATGGGGAGTTTTTGTTTGGATAGGCTTTGACGTAGATGCTAACGTTTGTCCGTGATGTTTTTTGTGTAAAATTTGCAAGATTGCTAATGTTAAATAATGATTTTTTTAATTTAGATTTTTCAATTACCGACAATGAACAGCCTCATCTTTTAGTGTTTTATTGTGTTTGGATATTGCTCATGTAAATAAATAAAAGCATATTATCATTGGAATTTTTATTTAAAGAGGGGGTATTATGCAAAATGGACTTTTTGGAGCTTTTTACCATGTTATAACTTTGTTCCCTTATCAAAAACACGGCCGAAGAGGATTTAGATGCCATCCATTCATGTTTGAGCAAAATGGCGAAGCGATCCCAGGCCTTATTCAAACCCTCTTTACAGTTAGCTGTGAGATTTTTTTACCGATGCTCCGCCCACAAATCTATGTCATCCATGCTCCCACATGACAATTCTCCATAAATATATATATATAAAAAAAACATGACACAAAACAATACACTACAACTTTCCAAACCTGGTTCATTAGCGGGATGCACAGATTGAGTTGTGATAGCGCTCTGAAGGAGGAGTGACTTAGCACGGAGAGCAAAGAGAGGTGGGACTCAACAAACTGTCTACAAACAAACAAAAGAGAAACATAAAAAACATGTTAATACGTTGTTGTTACGTGTCGCTTGGTCTAGGGGCGGTGGCAAGTAAGGAAAAATGTAAAACTGGGCGTAGAACAAAATGGGAGCGTGTAGACGTGTTCAAAATGATAAACAAGATTTTTTTTTTTTTTTTTTTTACCAAAATTATACTCAAAAATGTGTACAAATTAAACTAGATAATGCAAAAATAAACTATAAGTAGCTGAAAAGTTGCTGCAGAGGAGGACGCACTGGTCGTTGATCCGGTGGCGGTTCTGGGGCTGATGTGTGGAATTGACAGAAAACAGAAATAGGACTAGTCCGTAACAGTCGTTCTCGGTGATTATAGCATTTTCAAAACAATAAAAGGTAACATGGTGATCTAAACTTAGCATGTGTTAGCAGTTAAAACCCCACAGAAGTGTAATACTCCATCTTTAAGTTAATATTAAAGCATTGCTATGATGTGCTCGTTTCTTTGGGGTTTTTTTTGTTTTGTTTTTCTAAAAGTCAAACAAAATAAAATCTACAAGTCATATTTTATTCAGATCCTGTTCATGACCTCTATTGTGGTTGCTAGAGGAGCTACTATCATATTTTCCGGAGTATAAGTCACACTTTTTTTTCTTTTCATAGTTTGTCCAGGGGTGCGACTTATACTCAGATGCGACTTATATGTGGAATATGAGTCGCATCTGAGTATATAATTTCACATCTTCGTTACGGTCACTCTGACAGCCAAGTTTTTTTCTTCATTATTATGCATTTTTTGACTTATACTCCAGAAAATACGGTACTAAAAAACACAATCTTGACAATAAAAGCGACAGTAGCTCAGTTGGTGGCTTGTTAATCTACTGATTTGAAGGTCGGCGGTTCGATTCCCGCTCTCGACATAAACATCATCAGTCGAACGGTCGGATCCACTGACCGACAAGTTGGCGGTGCGTTTCCAGCTCCCACAGATGAAAGCTGCTGTTGTGTCCTTGGGCAAGACACTTAACCCACCTCGCCCCCAGTGTCTGCGTACACTGGAGTTTAAATGGGTGAGCGGTTTCTTGATGTAAAGTGCTTCGTGTCCCTTGAAGGTAAAAAAAGCACGATATAAAAATGTGACTATTTACCATTTACCAAAAGTGTACAGTGATTAATAACGATTGACCTCCCGCTTGTTCCTCCTTCAGTTCTTTTTTGGACTTTTTCGCAACATTTTAGAAAGTCCATTCGGAGCCAGTCATCTCAGAAGCATCCATCATTCCCACTTACTGTCTCTGGTCTGAGTCTGGTGCGTACAGTGGGAGCCCTGCTCAATAAGCTAAAACAGTCCTGTGATATCATCTAGCTGAAAGTACACTGGCACAAATTCACAATCTACTTCCATTCACTTTAGATCCAATTGTTTATGTTACGTCTGACGCTCCCTTTCCAATCACCAAATGAGCCGTGCAAATACGCTTTCCAAAAAATATTATACAAGATTTTTATGTCTGTGTAGCAATCAGGAAAATTATCGTGGCTATGATGTCATACTCCCAGATGGGGGGCGAGAACGAGAACGAGTTTCACTTTTATTCAAATCAGAAAATATAAAATAAACACGCTTAAACTCTTAAAACTGAAAGACATGGACCTGGATAACAGAAATTCCCCATCTTGTCACTGCCCATCACGCAATCTCACGTTCTTAGAGGCAATGACCAACGACGTAAAGGCAGGATATCCAACCACCCACCTCAGTAAAGGGTCTGTACAGGAACATGTTTTTGCTCCGCCCACTTTGTCCTTTCTGGCTCCAGTCTCTCTCTAAAACCTTCAAATCCGACAAGAAATCTTGGGGTAATAATGGACTTGGACTCGCATCAAATCAGTAACATCTGCAGCTTCTTACCATCTAAAAACATTGCAAAAATCAAAAGTAAACTGTCAAAACCAGATTTGGAGAGACTTATCCATGCGTTTGTCTCCAGTAGGTTAGACGACTGTAACGTCCTGCTCACTGGCCTCTCCAAACGAGCCTTAACACAGCTGCAGTACATCCAGAACGCTGCTGCTCGGGTCCTGACTAGAACCAGGAAGTACGAGCACATAAGTCCTGTGGCTCAGGTCTCTGGCTCCTGTGGCTCAGAGAATAGACTTTAAAGCAGCTCTGTGTGAACAAGTCTCTCCATGAACCAGCACCAAAGAACATCTCTGACATGTTAGAGCCACATGAACCATCTCACACTCTGAGGACTTCAGGGACTGGCCTCCTTCTGGTGCCCAGAGTTTCCAAAGTATCAGTTTTATGCAACTAAATCCAGTTTTCTTGAAGATGTGAGACAGACCTCTACTTTGACAATGTTTAAATCCAGGCTCAAAACAGTTCTTTTTAGCTGTGCATACGACTGTTAATGTTAACCTTATGATGATTATTTGTGATTATTTATGTTTTGATTTGTTGTATCGTGATTTTAATGCCTTTTTTATTCAGTAACACACTTTGAATTACCCTGTGATATTGCTCCATGACACAGAAACAGCTCTGGGGATTGCGTCATGCAGTATTTTCCTTATAATCGTCCAATCTCTTCCCATGATTCTTAGTAACAATGTGCCTGATTAGACAAAAATACATGACCGAAAATAGGTGACCCTTTTATTAGCTTCTGTATTAGTTATTACCTGACAAAATGATATGTTAAATGCATAAATCCAACCAACGACCTTTTGGTAATTAGACTTTCAAAAATATGCCGATAATGTTAATTAACTTACATGTATGCTTTAGTATACGCAGCCTGACGCAGCAGACCTGGCGCCCTGTCCGCCCTTGACAGCGGTCCTTGCCAGAGTTGCCTAGTTTGCTTCTTTATAGCGACTTTTGGCGGCACTTTCACGTCATAAAAGTAAAGTAAATAGACCCAGTAATGAGCGAAATACAGGCTGTTAACGGTTAATTATTGTTTTCAAGCTGTTTTTTTTGTTAAAGAACTAGTACATAACTTTATATAGCGAAAAAATAGACAAAAAGAAAAGCATGTGCCTGATCTTTAAATATTCATTCATTTTGGCGTGCACTGGCAAGAACCTCATAGAGACAGAACTAGACAGGAAGTAGCAGTAGCGCTATTGTGTACTTAGCCAGTTATTATGTGAAAATTACAATTTACATAACAATTTATAATAATAATTGTAATTTAATTTATAATAATAGATAAAAAGAAAAGCATGTTTTTTGGAGGAGGTAGGTTTTTTAAAATCATTATTATTATTATTATTTTAATTATTATTTATTTATTTTTCTGGAGTTTTACTTTAGAAACATTAAAAAAGAATATATAGCTGCAGTTGAGAACAATACTTGAATAAAATTTGATCTGAATTTGATCTGATTTGAAAAAAAAAAGAAACATAAAAAACATACATAACAATATTCAAACAGTAAAAAAATTATAAAAAATTAAAGAATGAAAAAGTGGGTGTACAGTTACAGTCTCACATATTTAACAATCACCGGATCAGATGAAGACAAATTCTGGTTTTCTAAGCAGAATATAAGATTTCCATATAAGATTTGTCCCATATCTTGTCAAATTTGTCCTGTTTGAGTCTGTTGTACATTGTAATCCGTGACTAATATTGAGTTCACCAGGTTGTGCCAGTCGTCCAGGGTGGGGAGGTCCGCCTTTAACTATTTTTTTAGTTATTGAGTTACATTCTGTGCCGCTAAACTCAACAGACCAAACAAATGTCCCATCTCAGTGCTTGTGTCTAGAGAATATAAAAATCCAAACAATAATTCATCCCAATTTAAAGACATTTTTGTAAATTTGATCGAAGAGTATTCCAAAAATTCTGTATCACTGGAAATTCCCAAAACAAATGAAAACGATTCGCTCCCTGAAAACAGCAATTCCTCCAACAACCAGACGAGCCTGAATAATGTGAGCTTTGTGCAGGTTTTGTAACATTTTGGTTGTTTTTATTGTACAGAAAGTTACGACTCAGAGAAATCAAACATATTTACGAAAGGACACAGGAAACAAGAGTAAGGGGTTCAAGCAGGTTTTTTATATTTATAGTTTTTGGTTTCTTGGTCAAAACTGAAAAGCAGGTGGGGGAAAAAAAACCTTACCAGACCCCGTGCTCAACTAAAAAAACAACGTAACAAAGGAAAATGACCATGGTGAATCGGTTAACGTAAAATAAGGACGGTGCGTTGTCCCTACCTTAAAAAAACAAAAAAAAACAACATAAACTTTCCGTACATAAAGTAAAGAACAAAAACAGGATGTCCAGACTCACCAGGCCAAAGAAAAAAACAAACAAAAAGCTATACAGACCCAGTGTGGAAGACCGGCGCGCAAAACCAAAACATCCAGACCAGTAACAAACACTCAAATAAAAGATTCTAAAATAGTATATCAAAATAACATGGGCAAAGATTCTCAACTAATGACAAAAAAACAAAAAAACAACAAAAAAACAAAAATATGAAGGAAAAAAGTAGGAATATCTTCTTATGACTGAAACAAAACAAAAAAAACTAGAAAATTGAGGAACACGGGGGCAAAAAAAGATGCCCAAACCTAACATAGAAACACTTCCTTTGACGTTCTTACTCTGAGCGGGCTTGCTTTTCCACAACCCTGACTCTTATTTCGCCTAGAGGACAGACTTCGTGCTTTTTTCCATGGAAATGTTGATCCTTTGGCTGTAATATTCCACAGTCTGGCACAAAACTTATCGATCTCAGCGGTGCCCAGACTTTTTACGGTCGCGCATCTCCTGAGACCCTTAAAGACCAATCCTACACTCCCCTTAATGAAGCATGATCGTTACGTTTAATATGTTAAGGTTGGCCTGGGACATCCCTTTTTCATTGTTAAATAAAGATGTCGGTGTAATCCTTCTATCGTCCAGGTCTGATCAAAGAGATTTTGTCCAGTTGATAGATTTTTCTTTTGGCTTTTACCAGTAAATAAAGACGAGATGACAATTCTTTCTTCCACAAGTCCTTGGGGTCATTCTGTGCAGCGAAACCGTACCATAGTTTGGAAACCGCTGCTCTATCTCCATGAATGAAGTTACAACGTAGGGTTTTAACGTTTTATTTCCATGGAATTGTGCAGGTGCTGCCTCCAAAGACTTACTTTGTGTTGTGTTTCTTTAAATATACCATTAAAAATTTCACACAAAATCTTAACTAGTTGCTTATTTTGAACTTTTTTTTGTGGGTCTGTGCTCGTTTCTCAAAAGCTCGGTTGCTATTTCCTGTCTGAAAATCTGGCAACCTTGCGTCCTTGGTCCTTCGCGTCCTCGTATCCTCCCCTCGCTCGCGTCCTCATGTCCTCATGTCCCTCCTGTCTCGTCCTTGTCTCTTGCAGGTATGCGTATCCTGGTCACTTTGCTGTTGGACACTCTGCCCATGCTGGGGAACGTGCTGCTGCTGTGCTTCTTCGTCTTCTTCATCTTCGGCATCGTGGGCGTGCAGCTGTGGGCGGGGCTTCTGCGCAACCGCTGCTTCCTGGAGGACAACCTCTCCTTGTGAGTGCACCGGTTATACCTATGTGTGTTTTGGCTAATTTGTAGAGTAGTGGCTGTTACAATGAGTTTTCCCAATTAACCCAAAGAATGCAGTGCTTAAAATCCTCCAGCTAAGGTACTCCTGATCAAGAGTAGCTCAAGATCTACAGATGGGTCCCACTGCTACGAGGAGATGGCCCAGTTGCATTGAAGGATTGGTCAAAAGCAGAGGAAAAATGTCTCTATGGGGACAATAAAGTGTACCATGATTTTAATGTTACTATGACATAAATCGCCAACATGTTTTTGGATTTAGTTTAACTTTGTGGGAGTAGATAACACTGCAATAATTTGAGAACCTCTCACAATACTGCTGTGAAATAATGCTGAATATTTAAATTAGTCTTGAATTCCCTGCGCTTTCTCCGTAAGTGAGTAGCCGTAGGATTTAAAGTTCCCATTTTACGCTATTTTCTGATCTACTCTGTTATAATGTTGTTTCCTCATCACAAACAGACCTGGAGTTGTGTTTTTGTTTCATTCACACACGTTTAACACACAAATTCTGCATATTTAGCTATTTTCTCAAACTGAAAACACTCTGTTCCACCTTGTGACGTCATCATGTGGCAATACAGGAAGTGCTTCACTGTGTTTTTAAACTCGGCACACCTTCGCTAGAATCATTTGGATGATTTCAGCTCTGGAATTGACGATCTTTAACTGAACTAAAGGTTAAAAAAAAGTAGCTGTTAACTTGAAAAACTACCACTACATGACATCACAAGGTGGAACGGAGCATTTTGAGCATTGGAGATGTAGACAAACTAATAAACCAGGACTCAAACACATGTGAATGCAGCAAAACACAACTCCAGGTATGTTTTCGATGCTGGTACTGCATTATAGCTTGGCGTAAGCTCGCACGAATCAGTTTTGTGTAATATATGACCTTTAACCAATTACATAAAGCCTACCACTGTAACCAATTATAATTTCAGTTTTTAATGTAATATTTCATCCAAAAATAAACCAAAATGGCACTATTGACATGATTAGAAGTGTGTCACATTGCGGTTAGCCAAAAAACAAGCTAGCAATTCCTATAAATGAATTCATAACTGAATCAAAACGCAGCTCTACGTACATATTTCTGACGTCCGCTAACATCATAACACGGCTAAAAGCTCCGGTAACTAAATTTACACAATATGGAACCTCTTAGCTTGAAAAAAATTCAAAACGGCCGGGACAATCGCTTTTATTTACACGGCGATTCTGATGTACGACTTGTATTTACGCCTACGTGTCTGCTTTATGGGGGACATACACAAGGTGACAAGCCCTCTAATCATCGCATTCATCATTCGGCCTAATGCAGCTGAGATAAACAAGATGTATACGGAAGGCCCCCACGGTTCCGCTGGAGGTCAAGGTAGGACGCGGCGTCGGACCTTGAACCCAGGCACTAAATCGGGTCGGCGGCCGCTGAAACCGGTCTGACCCGGTGGTTATGTGGACTGGTGATGGATGGGAGCTGGTAATGAGAACCCCCCCGTGTGGTCCACTGTAGGTATGACGGATTCATGGAAGGTGACAGTGAATCCATTAGTCTCTATGGAATTTATGGTCCGCCCGGCGTAATTGAAATTCATACGTAATAGAGAGAATGAGATGGCATTTTTTTTTTCATCACCGTCATCAATTTTGAGACTTATTTCTGGATGTGATGAAACGGTAAGGATGTCTGGGTCTTAAAGTGGTTTTTCAGGGTTTCATGTTTTTGTAATTATGACTCAGTTTGGTGGGTTAGAACCTGTGGTAAATATTTATCATAGTTTTACTTAAAAAAAAAAAAAGACAGTTTGGGGAAAAAATGTTGAGAAGAAACGTACAAAAATGCAGGAAGTGGTGCGTTTTACCGTTGTCATCAATGCCAAAAAGTCCATCCATAATGTAAAGATGTTTTAATCATATTTTAAACATTATTTAACGAAATAACAAAATATTTATCATAGTTTTACTTAAAAAAAAAATGACGTTCTAAAATGGAGTCTCCTTAAGTGTGGCATTAACGCTAAAAAATCCAGCGTTGCTAAGCGTTTGATCTGTGCTAAACCAGCGGTCCATTGATTGGCTCTTTGGTTGCTATGATACTCGCGGTCGGAAAGCAGACAGGTTTTGGTATGTAAAAATAAAAATTCTAATTTGAAAATCAATAGTCATTTATTTATTCAAATCAGCAAATTGTGGCGTGATTTAAACGTTATGGTCCTGGTCCAGGGAAGGGGGCAGTCGAAGCAAAACTGGACTGGACTTTGGCTCTTGATTAGCGGAGTGTGAGACGGAACGGGCGAGGTAATCAGTGATGCTAGCTGTAATTGTGTTTACCATCCACCGGGCCAAGTGTGTGTGTGTGTGTGTGTGTGTGTGAGAGACAGAGAGAGAGAGAGAGAGAGGGAGGAGGAAGATATATAGAGAGAAATAGTGAGGGTGTGTGCGAGAGAGAGAGAGACAGAGAGGAAGATAAAGATACAGAGATAAAGAGGGAGGGAGAGAGAGAAGGGTGAGGGAGAGAAAGAGGAGGGAGAGAGAGGAAGATATGTAGAGAGAGAAATAGAGAGGGTGTGCATGCAAGAGAGGAAGATATATAGAGAGAAATGGTTGAGAGAGAGAGAGAAGGGAGGGAGAGAGGAAGATACATAGAGAGAAATAGAAGAGAGAAGAGAGGGGGGTGAGAGACACAAACCGAGCGAGAGAGAGAGAGAGCAGGGTGAGAGAGAGAGAAAAAGAGTTAGATATATAGAGAGAAACGGAAGAGAGGGGGTGAGAGATAGAGACCGAGAGAGAGAGACAGAGAGAGAGAGGAGGGAGAGTGAGAGGGAGATATATAGAGAGAAATAGTGAGGGTGTGTGCAAGAGAGAGAGAGGGAGAGAGAGGAAGATATAGATACAGAGATAAAGAGGGAGGGAGAGAGAGAAGGGTGAGAGAGAGAAAGAGGAGGGAGGGAGAGAGGAAGATATGTAGAGAGAGAAATAGTGAGGGTGTCTGTGCGAGAGAGAGAGAGAGAGAAGGGGAAGAGAGTAAGAGAGAGAGGAGGGAGGGACAGAGGGAGAGACGAAGATATATAGAGAAATAGAAGAGAGGGAGGAGGGTCAGAGAGGAAGATATAGAGAGAGAAATAGCAGGGAGAAGAGAGGGGGTTGAGAGATAGAAACCGAGAGAGATAGCAGGGTGAGAGAGAGAGAAAGAGGAGGGAAGGAGAGAGACGAAGATATGTAGAGAGAAATAGCAGAGAGAAGAGAGGGGGTGAGAGATAGAGATTGAGAGAGGGAGAGAGACAGAGAGAGAGAGGACGGAGAGAGAGAGGAAGATATATATAGAGAAATAGAATAGAGAAGAGAGGGGGTAAGAGATAGAGACAGAGAGAGCAGGGCAGGCTGAGAGACAGAGAGAAAGAAGAGGGATGGAGAGATATATAGAGAGAAATAGAAAAGGGGGGTTGAGAGAGAGTGAGGGACAGAGAGGAAGATATAGAGAGAAATAGAAGAGAGTAGAGAGAGAGTGAGAGATGGAGGGAGATATAGAGAGAAATAGAAGTGACAGGGAGAGTGAGAGGGGGGGGGTGCAGAGAGGAAGATATAGAGAGAGAAATAGAAGAGGGAAGGGTGGGGGAGGCAGGGAGAGGAAGATATAGAAGCAGAGATAGAGAAGAAGGGACAGAGAGAGAGAAAAGAGCAAGAGAGAGGAGATGAGAGAGCGACAGAGACCGCGAGATCGAGATAGCGGGTGGAGAGAGAATGGGGAAGATGGAGAGATGGAAGAGCAAGAAACACAGAGGGAAAGCGAGAGAGAGGAAGAAGAGGTAGAAAATAAAACTGAGAATAGGGAGAGAAAGGGGACTGGAGAGAGAGACAGCGAGAGACGAGAGAGAGAGGTGGAGTTGCCATATCTGTGACACTGCACCAAATAAGAACTGTCAACACAGATTTCACCGGTGGGGTCATGTGCATCATAAAAAATAAAAAAATAGAAAAATAGAATATATTTTGGCCTCTATCACTCCCAGGAAATCACAAACTGGCTGCAGCACAAGACACAGGTGCAGTGTGGTGATATGGTGCCATATGGTGCGTTTAAGCTCTGTTTAACACAATACGGTTTGGACACAAATTTGAACTAAGTACTTTCAGGCTATGACATTGAGTACATTAGAGATTTGTAACAGTTTGGAATGGTAAAATTATACTGATGTAGGTGTACAGTAAAACAAGCTTTGTGAATGAGCATTTCTGAAACAATTGATAATCTTTAACAAAGCAAAAACAATATTTTCACATTAAATTGCGTGTGGTTTTCATGTTTTTCCATTTTAGTTTTGCGAGATGAAACCGTAGACTGTATGAAGAAGTCGACTAATGGAGCGTGACGTCGCCCACAGCGTTCAGCTTCAGTCAAATGAAGCTCATCGAGGCTAGCAGTTATAGGGCGAAGTTGGAGGCACGTTGCATATTAGGAATTTCGTCCGCAAGTATCATAGCAACCGAAGAGCCGATCCGGACCGAGGCTGTTGAGGGCCTTCCCTTAGCAACGCTGTCAATCAAACCTGTTGCTAATGCCGGCGGGAGTGACCTTGAACAAAGAAGGCACCTGATTTGTCAGTTTTCAATGTTAATATATTTAGTTACGGACACAATAGCAAAGTTAAAATACCAGTGACAAGTCTGACTGCAGCAGTTATGGAGAGAGGAATGTCAGTTTTCTAATGTAAAGTGAACCAGCCAGAGTCATTGGAGCTGGAAGTGCGCCCATGCTCACTTCATATTTGGAGCATGACGGTGAGCAGGTTAGCTATGTCCATTTATATGTACAGGCTATGGATTAAACATAAATAATAGTTTTTGCACCAGTTTCTGAAGAAAAAAATGATATTCCATTCATACAGAACTGGACAACAATAAGTCAGGAAAAATGTACAGACAAGAAATAGATTTTCTGACCCTTTAAAACAAAATAAAAGCGTTTTCATGTTTTTATTTCATCAAATAATAACTAGTTAGTAATAAATAACATGATATTTGGCTTGTGTTTACAGTATAATTCCGAGTTAAAATGACTACAAATTACCCTGAATTACATCTATATATGTCATATGCCCATGTCCAACCAGGAAGTAAATGAACTTCACCACAAACTTGTTAAACAGAAAAAGATTTGTCCAAATTTTCATCAGAAATATGTTAATTAAGTTTTAGTGAAATCATTTTAACTTTGCCTCCCATTTGATGGTTTATTCCAGAAGTTGCTTTGGGCGGTGCCATTGTCTTTGGGGTTGTATTGTTTTACATGGGGCTGATGATTTTGACAATGACTCAAATTTAAGGTTAAGTTTAATTTTTTTGTCCCCGTAGGGAATTTGTCCTCTGCATTTGACTCATCCTTCAATACCACTGGGGCACCTCATCAATAGCAGTGACCACTACAGGACAGTGTTCAGAGACTCATCTCCGTGATCTTTTTGCCAGTCTTGGCCAGGATTACCTTAGCTGGAGGATTTTAAGTATGGTACAGGTTTTAGGATTGGGTTGTTTCAAGTTCTATACAGACTACAAAGCCATTTTAAAGTCTCCTGAAAAATGGTGAATTGAACAGTTTACACAAATCAAACTACTTCTACTATATCTGATTTTAGCAGCGAAACTTTTCTCAAATTCTCCATTTAAATGAATGATATTCCTGCTTAAATGCAGCAAAAGTGCAGTTTAGTAGCATTTAGAGGCAAAAGTGGGCAGAAGAAGGTCAGTAGGTGCCATTTTGAGGACTGTTCCCCATTCAAAAGATATTTAGCTTTGAATAGTCAATCGCTTTGGCAACGATGCTCATTTCCCATCATTGTGAAACCCATTAATACTTATTATTTTATCACTCTTACTATCTCTTCCCTTGTCTTCCAGCCCTCTCTCCCTCGGACTGGCCAACTACTACAAGACGGAGAATGACGACGAGAACCCGTTCATCTGCTCCATGCCCCGGGACAACGGGATGCGGGGCTGTGACACGGTGCCGCGGCTGTACGAGGAAGGCGGCGTGCAGTGCAACATGGACATGGACTCGTACAACAGCACCGACAACACCACCTGCGTCAACTGGAACCAATACTACACCAACTGCTCGGCCGGACCCGTCAACCCGTTCAAAGGGGCCATCAACTTCGACAACATCTGCTATGCCTGGATAGCCATCTTTCAGGTAACGTTGGGAATACCATCTACAAAATGCGCAGTCTCATATAAACTTGGAACCCTAGTAGGGTTGGGATAAAGTAAATACATTGGGGTTGGTGCAGTTGGTCCGGTCTAGGTTCAACAACAGTCTGTGCTCAAAGAATGAGGTCAGCTGACACCTGAATATACTGAATGACCAGGTTATTCCATCAGTGGATTTTTTCTTCCCTGATGGCACGGGCATATTCCAAGATGACAATACCAGGATTCATCGGGCTCAAATTGTGACAGAGTTGGTTCAGGAGCATGAACATCATTTTCACACATGGATTGTCCACCACAGAGTCCAGACCTTAACCCCATTGAGAATCTTTGGGATGTGCTGGAAAAGGCTTTGTGCAGCGGTCAGACCTGACCATCATCTGTGAAAAATTAATGCAACACTGGATGGAGATAAATCTTGTGACATTGCAGAAGCGAAATTGAAATAATATGTGCTGTAATCATTAGTGTGTGACCTTTTCTTTTGGTGGCGACTTTTTTTTTGGCAGTGTATATAAATGTGAACAGTTTTATGGCCAATATGACGAAATTACTGTAATTAAACTATTTTAAGACATAATTTAGTCCTTGTCATAGACTGTATATATAAATGGACATAGCTAACCCACTAGCCGCTGCGTTCCAAATAGGAAGTGAGCAAAGGTGCACTTCCGGTTCCAATCACTCGTCGTCCTTCTTTCTCTAATTGCTGTGGTCAGGCTCGTCTTTTTGGCCTTAAAATGTTGTTGTTTTTTTTAAACCTGCTCCACATGATTCTGTTGTTTTTAGTTTCACTATTGTGTCCGTAAATCAAGATATGAACCTACAAAGTAACAGACAAATCAGGTGTCTTCTTTCCCCGAGGTCACTCTGTCTAGCGTTAGCAACAGGTTTGATTGACAGCATTGCTAAGGGGGATTACTTTCAACAGCCTGTCTCCGGATTGGCTCGTTGGTTGCTATGATACTCGCGGTCAGAATTCCAAATATGGAAGTCAGCTCCAAATTTTCCCTATAACCGCTGGCCTTGACGATGCTTTATTTGACTGGAGCAGAACGTTTTGACCTCACACTCTTCTTTATATGGTCTATGGTCATCATAGACACATGTAGACCTATTTTAGACACTTCTGCAAACCATAGTTGGTGTTAAACATTTGAAAACCTCTTCTTTAAGGAACATGACAGTGCACTTCCACATACATTCATTGCATTCAGAATAAATCTTGTACATAAGGTGAATGAAGTGTGGTTATCATATTAAAAGATTTGGATACTATTAAATCCTTAACACCGATCTATAGCAGACAGAAAGACTAATCGTCCAACATCCTCGGGGGAATTAGAGGATTAGCCCGTCTGGTCTGGGCCCTTACTTTTCTGCTCCATTTGTCCTCTATCTCCTCATCATCTGTAAAGCTCTCTGCCATGAGTCTGCATTCATCACTGTCTGTGCAAGGAGTTTAAGTCTGCACAGCACAAACCAGATTCTCCATCAAGTTTGGCTTTGTGTGGTCTGAAACTCAACAGAAACCCAATAGGATATTTTTCTGTGAGGAAGTCAACAGTCACTTTGTGAAGATAAAAATGACACTCTGAAAATGTTTATTAAATGCTGTGTACCTGATTTTGCCCATGTATTTGTGCAAAATGTGTCTTACTCTAGTACAGATGTATTGTATAAGCAGCTCTTGAGTTCAAAATAAGTCAACTTTGTGCTATCTGCATCTAATTACAAAGTTTTATTCGTGTTTTTAGGACAGTAAAAATGAGGTACAGCGTGTTTCATTTCCGTAAAACTTGGCAGCGTGTTTACAAAGTGGTTAGGAGTACACAGGTTCACTTTTTGGTTGCAATGCAACTGTGTTTAATTTGCATGTTCTTCTTATGTCTCTGTATGAAATTCTTAGTTTTTTGTTTTTTTTCCATCACCTAAATCAAGCTCAATACTTCTGACCAGTTTCTTCCAATTTTGAACCATGAGTGAACCATGACTGGGAAACAGCTGGCATAGTCTGGCATAGTCACAGGCACTTACTTCCACATGGCTCTCATCCAACAAAATGCTTTTTAAATGTATCGGCATGTATTTATTTTATAATTTATTTTGTATTTATTTTATTTTATTTTTATTTTATTATTATTATTATTTTTTATTTCTTTTTAAATTTTGTATTTTTTACTTATTTTTTGCTTGGTTCCGTGTAGGGTTAACCTGCTGACCTCTCTCTCGTGTCTGTCCTACAGGTGATCACTCTGGAGGGCTGGGTGGACATCATGTACTTTGTGATGGATGCGCATTCCTTTTACAACTTCATCTACTTCATCCTCCTCATCATCGTAAGTGATTTTTTTTTTTTTTTTTTTGTTACGTTATATTATATATTACTTGTATTATAGCTGTTTTTAGGGTGACTTTGTGCCTCTTTGGCAAGGCAAGTTTATTTGTATAGCATAATTCATACAAAAATTAATTCAAAGTGCTTTGCAGAATAAGAAAGACATTAAAATCACACAAATCAAAACATAAATAATCACAAATAATCATCATAAAATTACCATTAGAACAGAAGAGTGCAGAATAAAAACCTTTCAGTCATATGCACAGATAAAAAGAACCGTTTTGAGCCTGGATTTAAACATTTACATTTGTCACTTTTTATGATGATTGTCAAAGTATGTTTAAAATAATGTAATTGACTTTATTGGTCTTGTTCTAGTTCTGGTTTAGTCATGATGTAGTTCCAGTTTAGCTCTAGGTTTAGTCTCAGTTTATTCCAGTTTGTGTGTGTGTGAATATCTTATTGTTCAAGACATTAATTTCTAAAAATTCCTTAAACCTTCTTGTGTGTAAGTGGATGATTAAATGTAACGCCATATTGTGCAAACTAATAACATAGATTGGTAGTTTCCCCCTACTAAAAAGTCACATAACACAAAATCGTTTGTTTTAAAGGAGCCATATGTAGCCCGAGATCTTACCGTTTTAACAAAAATATTGCGACTTCAACTGAACCTGAGTTGCAAGTGCCTTAATTTGCAGATAGAAGATACACTTTTTTTTCCTCTTTCTCAGTATAAGGACAGGCCTCATGTGAAAGAACTTCCAGAATTCACTCACTGAGCTGCAGAGGTTGCACTAGCACTGATTAATGTTTGGCTGCAGGTGCTGAGGTTTGACGATTCAGATCAGACAGAGTCATTTTAGGTTTAAACCAACTGGATTTCAGCATTGAAACTGGAGAGACTCATGACGCTCATTTCGTTTTCTGATTAGACAGAATCAAAACAAACAAAGCAAATTTTAACAGACAACTTGATCGTCATGTCCAATATTTTTGTAATTAAGAATAAATCAGGATTATAAATGTTATCAGTAAAAGCTATATTTGATTTTAACATGTTTACCTCCTAACAGGGTCATCTTTCTAGAATTTTAAATCCAAATTTTCTACAATTTATCTACTTTTTCGTCCACAGATCGGCTCTTTCTTCATGATCAACCTCTGCCTGGTCGTCATCGCCACCCAGTTCTCCGAGACCAAGCAGCGCGAGAGCCAACTCATGAAGGAGCAACGTGTCCGCTTCATGTCCAACGCCAGCACCTTAGCCTCTCTGTCCGAGCCCGGGTCCTGCTACGACGAGCTCCTAAAGTACCTCGTCCACATCGTCCGCAAGGGGGCCAAGCAGGTCGCCCACATCTTCCGGTTCCTGGCACGTCGAGCTGGGTTGAACATCGCAGCTTCTCCCCCTGCCCAGGAACCTCAACGCACCCAAAGCCAGAGGAGACGTAGAAAATCCCGCCACGGATCTATGCTGGTCCACCACATGACGCATCACCAACATCACCAGCATTACCACTTGGGGAACGGTAGCGTAAGGGGCGTGGTCAGAGGAGGCGTGGATGCTAGCGATATCGAGTCAGCTTCGAACAACAACAATGGCGGATCTATTGTAGCGTCGAGCGGGCATTTGACAGTAGCCGTGCCGCCGACCGTAGCGACCACCTCGGATACGGATATAACGATTTTGCCCATGCCCGCGGATTGTACGCTTTCTCCGACATCGCTGAATCCGTTCTCCTTGACGCCGGGAGCGCTCAAACGGAATTCGGTGCCATTCGCGGCGCCGAAAAACTACCCGACGTTGCAGGCCAGAGCGCTCGCGGAGTCCAGGAGAGGGAGCGTCGCGGTGAGCAACCTCAACTTCAACCTCAACATTCCGCCCATGGCTTTGGAGCGCCGGCCATCTTGTCTGGTGGATACGCACAACCCGGCAGGTAATGTCACACAATGCTATACGCAGATTAGCATTATAATATATACGCTAATGCTAATAGTCACTGACACTTTTAAATCTTCAGTAGCTCCAATAATTCTTAAGTTAAACACGCCAAATTTTAGCAGTAGGTAAAATGAACCTTCTGAGATTTTTGGCAATAAATACAGTTATAATTGTTCACTTACACTTGAATTTATCACTACTTAAACTAGAGGAAGTAAAAATGACCTAATTTTTTAAAATAAGTGTCCACCATTTTCAGTTTCGCCCTGAACAGCCCGATCAAACACACTTTACATAACATTTGAAAGCATTTCCGGCTTATGGCTCTAATTTGATCCTCAATATTACGTTTTAAGTCGTTTATTGTCTGAGGTTTATTCACAAACACCTTTTCTTTAACATCGGCCCACAGGAAGAAATCAGGACTAGTCAGGTCTGTGGAGATCACATACTGCCCCCTGTCTTTGAAAACCACTTATTATTCCTTTAATGGTGTTTACGCTCGGGGCATCTCTGGTGTTAAAATGTCGACTTTAACACCGCTGGGTTTGTGAATTTGACCCATGTGACTCAAAGTACCACTGTACAATGAGGGTTTGTTTCTCGGTGCTGTATTTGCTCAGATTAATGTCGAAAGTGCAGTTCTAAAGGCTCTGAAAAAATGAAAGAAAAATATTTAGAAACAAAAGAGTTATGATTTTTTTTTTTTCAACTGTCAGTGACTTTTCGGTATATTATGCTAATTAAATGTACATTACTGTCACATAGCATGTTTCCACTGACTTAAAAGCACATTATGTAACTTTTCTGGTGGGTTTTTTTCCACTTCTTGACATCATGGGAGTAGTTTTATCTAAAATGTTTCACAGTGCGGAATTAACGTTTTCGCTTTGCTTGCTTTTTTGCTCTGACTTCGTTTTCAGCATCACCTTGTTGAGATAGACAAATTTAATGCCATACTGTGTAAAATTCCATGCAAGCCAAGGAACCCTCCATGGAATCAAGCAGCAAACATCACTTACAGAACACTATTTTAAATTAATATTACCCAAGAAAAAGTCTTAAAGTTTTGCAATGTTGCCGTAGCATTTTTTTTTTTTTCACATCTAAACTAAATTTTACGTCTTTTGAACGGTCAAAAGTCCTCAAAAGATCGCCTATGAACAGATTAGGTAAAGCTTTAGCTGGCTAATATATTCGTTTACCGTATAACAGAATAGCATAATTGACCTGGAAGCTACCTGCAAATATGTAAACAAACTTCAAATTAAGCGTCGCGGTCCGTGTATTTTTCTTACTTTGATCTATCGGCGCAGTATGGTATTGATCTGCTGTAATTAAAGCTGTAACCATAGTCCATCTCTATCCCGAGTGCTCTATTTCTCAGTCAGAGAACGAAAGCTCGCTAATTACACGTCGATAAATGCTAATCAGTCATGTGGCGGACTCGCAGACGGTTCAGATGGAGCCGAGCGCTTTGGAAAACATCAGGAGCTGCTACACACGCCAGCGTCCACGCCGACAGTGACAAGGCATTACTCAAACGCCCGAGTCAATGCTACAAATCAGGCGGGGAAGAAATGCAAACTAGATTCATTGTACTTGTCGATATGTTTCTCACCAGCTTGATCTGTGGAAAAAAAAACATGAAGTCCAAATATCAAACCCTGTCAAACGTTAAAGGTGCACTGCGTAACCTTTCTGGTGGAGGGTCAGCTTCCTGCTTCAACGATATGACATTAAACGTATTGATCTCCATGGTGACGGGCATGTGATAAGTGCAAGATAGTTGAGCTTAATGTAATTCCGTGGGACATCACATGGAAGGTGGTAACATCTCCATGGAGACAAACAGATGGCGGACTCAT
Source organism: Periophthalmus magnuspinnatus (assembly GCF_009829125.3). Classification (NCBI taxonomy): domain Eukaryota; kingdom Metazoa; phylum Chordata; class Actinopteri; order Gobiiformes; family Gobiidae; genus Periophthalmus; species Periophthalmus magnuspinnatus. The sequence goes on from NC_047144.1 coordinate 20,423,391, forward strand.
TGCAAGGAAAAGTTACTAAGTGTAGCTTTAAGATTAAACTTTAGAATATTGGTGTTTTTCGCTTGTTGATTCTGCTCAAATTAGTTTTTCAGTCTTCTTTGCAATTTGGATTTTAAATTACTGCTGCCATCTTTATTGATACGTATATACATGGACCTAGCTAACCTATTAGCCGCTGTAATCGCACCTGTTCTCACTTTTTACAAATAAAAATTGAATATTGGTGCGAAGTGGTTTCATCCAAATCGGGTTCCAGTTGTTCCCTCTCTCTGTTACTTCCATGTTACATCCTTCTTATTCTGTTCTTAAATGTTTGTACTTTTACTATTCGTTTTCATCCATAAAATCAAGATACCTACGCTAATAACAGACCAATCAGGTGTCTTTTTTCCGCGAGGCTCCAGCTAGCCTTAGCCTAACAGCGGGGCAGACGGGAAAGTGCATGTACGTTTAACAATCTCGTTTCTGATTGGTTCTTGGGTTGGCAGATTTGCTTTTATAACTGCTTGAGTTTTTTTTTTTTTTTTTTTTTTTTTTTTATACATGCTTATATAGACCTTGCTTTCATCTACCTGTCAATCTTAATACATAATAATCTTTAATACTCAGGAGGTAGCAACACATTTTGAGACTAATTTACTTTTATACTGGGAAAGAGTTCGTCTTGACTGGCCATGCTCGCGGTAACCTGACAGAAATTTGGACTGATTTGACAGTTGTAGTGACAGTCTCTTTAAAACACTTCAATGTCGTAACAATAATAATATGAAGTATCAAAGCAAATGTGAAAAATGCATGAAAATCAATGACTATAGATATATTACAGTCTCTCTATGCGAATGGCCTCTTTAAAAGTGCACTACGTAACTTTTCTGACCTACTAGTCTCAATAGAACTGGTATTGCTCTGCCAGGGATGTTCCACAGTATGGCATTAGACATCTAGCTAGCATTTGTTTAATTATTGGATACATTCTTACAGTAAGCTTGCGTCACCATAGTTCTAGATCTAACCTGTAATTTGGGCTGGCCAGGTATGGTTAATGTCATACTGTGAAATGTTCTAGGTCACATATGTCAAACTCAAGGCCCGCGGGCCAAATGTGGCCCTCCACATCATTTTATGTGGCCCTCGACAGGGTAAATTAAAAGGTACAATGGCCCTAAAATGTAATTTTATCAAGAGATATGCATTTAAACAGCCATTATTTTTAAATCTAGCCAAATACATATGTAATATTTGTAACTTGAGTAAGTAATAAATACAGAAACAGTTAATTAATAAGTTAAAAAAATAGTTAGATTAATTTTACATCGGGTCCTTTGAGGGCAGTCATTTTGCTGATGTGGCCCTCGGTGAAAATGTGTTTGACACAGCTGTTCTAGGTAAACAACATCTCCATGGTGCCAAAGTTGGTGGACCCACCGTTAACCACCAATCACTTACACTTCACATTTATTGATTGTTGAAGTGTCTTGCTCAAGGACAAAGTGGTTGTATGTACTGGGATTGAACCGTCAACCCGTAATTATGCATATTATTATGTCATTGTTACATAAGTACACAGATGGAACCATGAGGCTAAATCTTGCTATACAAACTCAACTTTTTCGCTCTGTCCATTTGTCCACAGCCCCGCTCTCCTACCAGCTGTCCGCCCGCGACCTTAGCCACTCGGGCATCGCCATGGACACCGCCGGCTTCACCCTCGACCCGGAAAACTGCCCCTACTGCGCCAAGGAAGCTGAAGCGGCTGCAGAGGGGGGCAACGAGACGCCGGGGGACTCGGACAGCGAAGGGGTCTACGAATTCACCCAAGACCTCCACCACCGGGACCGCAGGGACAGCCGGCAGCCCAGGAAGAAGCACCACAGCCTGGGCAAAACGGCGGCCAAGGTGGTGCGCTTCTGGAGGCTGGTGTGCGACACGTTTCGGAAGATTGTGGATAGTAAATACTTCGGAAGAGGGATTATGATCGCTATTATGATCAATACGCTGAGTATGGGGATCGAGTATCATGAGCAGGTGAGTGTCCGGTTGGTTTCTTAAGCTTGGTTTGCCATAATTTGTAGTTTCGTGAAGTTTTCAATGTAGGTATTTTGAGGTGTAGATGGAAATATATAGTTGGGTTGGTGGTTCCGCACTTTTTTGCCGTACGGTAGGTTCTCGGTTACTGTTAGTTTCATGGTGTAGTCCTGTTTTAGGTATGGCTTAGTCCTATTTTAGACCTGCTTAGATCTGGTACTACATGGAAACCCAGATCTTTTGCAGTACTTGTACATATTCGAGAGCCATCGTAGTAGGACTTTGGACTTTGCCTCATGAGGTATATGTTTGGAAGTGAATGGATGGAAAAAACTAAAAAATTCAGCATTTGGATTGATTCAGGAAGTGTATTTTCAAGATCAGTATAAACGCTCAGAAGTTATAGATGTAGTGACGAGCTGTTGACCAGAAGAATGTTTAGTACAGAAGAGATTAGAGTTGTTTCAATAACTAGAACAAACAACATGACACATAAAGGCTTTATTAGTAACTCAAGATTTGTGGTTCAATCTTCCAATCGTCATTGTGTCCACGCGTAAGACACTTTTCTCCACTGTTGCTAACAGATGTGCGTGGATGTTTGTGATAATGGGTAAATCCCAGAGACCATATTTCTGTGGGCTGCTACAAAAATACATAATTCATAAAAAAATATATAATAAATAAATAAATGTTTCTTAATACATAGGCAATATTTCCTGAATTTATACGGAGTCCTATAATAGATAAAATTAGAGTTGTGTGACTTTTTGCCTTTTCATTGCAAATTATAAAACTTAAATGGGTGTATTATGAAAATTATGCAATTTTTTTTTGTACTATACTATACCATATTATAACATTGTTGGTTTTAGATGTCATACATGCAGGTTTGAGTATTTAAGTGATACTTTCCAGGTCCTACTCCATTAGCTTTGACAATTCAACATAAATATGGAAAAACTTGATACAAAAATGTTCAATACAACTTAATAAACCTGATATAATGTGCAGTAATGTCATTAGCGGGATGCACGGTGATTGTATTGTCAGTCTGAAGTGGGAGTGACTTTACATGGAGCGCAAAGGGAAAAGATAAAGTGATATTTATAAAACATGTTAACGTTGTTTTTGCCGAATAAAGCATTTTCCCAACAATTAAAGGTAACATGGTGATCTAAATATGTTACATGTTAGCAGTTAAAGCCCCATAGAAATAAAACTTCCAAACTAATAAATATAAATAAGCAAACTTATTTGTGTTCAGATGAGGTACAACTTTTATTTTTATGCTGCCCCCTAGTGGATGAGGATTTGGCTGCCGTTAGCTAGACGAGGCTCGGATTCTCCATTCCCCTCAAGATTGGGATTCCGTAATGTCTTCTCGCCGGGCTAGCTTGTTTACATGAAGCTAATTGCAGCCATGTGACCTTGCTAGCTAACACCGGGGATATAAAAAGAACTGGAGATGTGATGTAACTCGTGGACAGCTCCATGTGTGCGACGGTTTGGAGCGCTTTTCGTGTGGTATTGTATTGTTTGACCCTGGATTCACCTGGTATTAGCATGCGATTCCGAGTTAGCCGTGCGGGGATGAAAGAGAATGCATGTCAAGAGCGAAAAGCAAACAAGAAAAGGGCACGCTCGTACTCCGGGCTGTGGGGTAACATCTGCGGATCATCTGGATCTTTGGAGTTTCCTGAGTAAAAACATATGCCGTGGAGATATGTTCAGAATTCAATCAAGACCTGCCAATTCATACAGAGCTCGAAAGTGGACATTTGTTTTTTAAGTTTTTGTCTATTTATAACAGCAGCTAATTGCTATAAGCTAATTTCCATGCATTTTCTTTACAGTTTTGGAATCTAGATTGGTTTTGTCTATATATACTACACAAAAAATCTCAGTCTGGTCTTCACCTCCTTCTTTGGATCTTTTTAACCAAACTCACAGCGCCGTCCAATCAGATTTGTTTATTTCAGACACGCATTGGGAAATAAAGCCGCTCACTGGTCATCTATCATTTAAAACAAAGCCAAACTTCTCGAATTTAAAGTTGCCGTGTTTGTTTTGATACGCACAGACCACGGTTGTCCTCGATTGGCTTATCCGCCTGTCAATCACGCTGATCTGAACATCCAAACTCCAGGAGGTAAAATTGGTGCCCAAACTATTAGAGAAGTCTGTATTCCCGGCTGGACAGGGGAAACCGAAGGCGCCCAATGGCTCAGCTCAGAAGCAATTATGCAATGTTATAAATAGATTAAATCGTCCAGCTAAGGCAGTCCCGACGAAGGCTAGCTCAAGATCTAGCGGCACAGTGGTGGAGTAGGTAGCTATTACTCTTCACGGCAAGAAAGGAAGATATACACCTTTTAGCGTAGCGGCTATCGACCTTAAATTTGCAGCGGAGGGTAATATTTTGTTTGATGCCTCAAGAATAAGGTTTTATTTGAGGACTTTGTACAAAAACGTTACTACGCAGCGCTTTCATTCATTCATTAAATGGTCTGCAGTGGTCCAGAGTTATTCCTCACTGACCTTACGCTTCCAGACCATGCTGATTATTCACCACGATGAGTTTATAAGTTCTTTTCACAACTCTTAGAGACAAAAGAGTTGATTATAGGACAATAAAAATGCTTTAAATGTAGATGCGGTTTTTAATTGTTTTTTAATTTTTTTTATAGACTAACATTGTTCGTTACAGACATTTATCACACTATAGCGTCAAAATACAGTTGAATGAATGCTAACAATCGTATTTTAGCATTAAAATCTCCATTGGTTTACCATTTGGCTAACTGAAAATTGTCTGAGATGGTTCAACCCAACCCACAAGCTTGATTTACATTATTCCGAAAGTTTCCGTGGGCGCGCCATTGTCACTGGTGTTGCTCTTGTCCAGTTTATGTTACAGAATGGTTGTGGTTGCGTTTGTACTAAATTTAAATCACATAATTCAGTGAAAAAGTCCAAAATCTGCCCTGCACATCAACTCAAAATAGCGACAGAGCTTATCGGACCTCGTTTTTTCTGGAATCTAAACAATCGTTATCGGCCGTTTTCATCAACCATGAAAAAAACCCCATATCAGTCAATCTCTTTTTTCAAACGAGCTGCTTTTGGTTATGTTTTTGTGTTGTGTGATGTATCGTGCTATGATAAAAACGTAGCCCAGCGCCTGTTATGTTGCCTGCTGCGACTTAGTGCTTGGTATTCTATCTTGGCGTTGGCTGAGCTCTGTTGGCGCGTGCGGTCCTGTATAAAGTTATATAACCCACGTGAAGTAACCGACACCAGTGCAAGTGTGCGTTTGTGTACTTTCGCGTGCATGTGTGTAGCAGCGGGAGCCTGGTTTTTACAATGGGGTTACCTTCGGCCAATGACCCACTGCCTGTAAACTGTTCCATATGTCCAACATCACTGGTACATGTGGGTTTATACGAGCTCTACCTTTAGGAGATTCCTTTGCTTGTACTCACGTTTTGTTTCAACATTTCTCCATTGTGTTCGCTCGACGTGGTAATAGAGCTCAGGATCGAACCACAAAAACTTGCGTTAGTGGTTAGATTTGCCGGTGATCCATAGAGGTACAACATTAGCACAAAGTATTTTAAAAGGCAAGGAACAAAAGTAAATAAAGAGCCATGAACAACAGATACAGTTTTTGGTCACTATTGTTTGGGGGCTGCAAGATATACAGTTGTCCTTTACTGTAACACGGTTAATTTTTTTGCGGTCTCGGTGCTTTTTTGTTTTTTACAGTGTTTGAACATGCATTTTGTTCTGCGTCCTGATTGGCTAAAGGGATATGCAGCGTCTCCTGTACTTATTTTATTAACAATGAATGTTATTTATTATAGTATGTTGGTTACATTATTTACTTTCTTCATAAATAAATGCATAAATGAATCTTCGTTTCATCATATAAAGGAGGAAAATAACATAAGGAATACGTTTTAATAAGGATGCAAAAAGGGTTGTAACAGCAAAAAGACTATCATAAAGATGGAGTCTGCTTTGGCTTTGTGGATCAGCGACTGCAGGAAAAAGAACATTACGCTGGAAACCAAAATCATCAGCACAAAAGCTAAAACGCTTTATGAAACACGACAGCGGAGTGGCACCAGGATGAAGAGGCGCGGTCAGAGGTAGGGGCGTGGTCAGAGGAAGGGGCGTGGTCAGAGGAAGAGGCATGGTCAGAGGAACTATGAACTACACGAGAGTCACTATTAATCATTTCTTATGTGTCCAAACCCGTGTGTTGATCATTAAAATTGCATTTGTTTCTGTGTTTCTTTTTATTTACAGTACAGTAAAGTATTTGGTTTTGTTCTATAATATTGCACTTATTTTTTAAAATCTATGAAGGTTTGATCTTTGAGAGCGGTTAAACAAGAGAGAAATGTGAGAAAATGTTAATGCCTGTGTGAGAAAAGTGTATAAAGTGTGTGGTGAGGGGTTTTACAGACAAAAACATATAGAATAATTGTAAAAAATAAAGCTGATACTTCGTGGATTTCGCCTATTGCGGGTTATTTTTTAGACCATAACCCCTGCCATAAACGACTGTATTTCCACTGTATTGCGATCAGATTATTTAAGTACTGAATTTCTTCTACACACACTACAACAAAATATGTAAAAGCATGACTTCAGCGAGCATACTCTGAAATCCATTCTCATATTAGTAAACTACTAAATTGTATTGTGTAAAGTACGACAAGAATCCCATGCTGTTCAAATTTCAGTCTTCTCTCAAATGTTATTGCTCCTGGGCATGTTAAAAATGTCAACTTTGACCAGAATCTTACTATTAAAACATGAATAGCAGCACAAAATATTTTTCAAAATGATTCAGCGCTCGGTAAATACATAAAACAAATATAAGCCGTTTGAAAGCCTCCCAGAGAGTCACTGTACCTGATTTTGACTGTGTTATTCATTCATTAAACGGTTTGCAGTGGTTGAGAGTTATTCCTCACTGACCTTATGCATTCAGAGCATCCTAATTATTCACCATGATGAGTTTATAAGCTCTTTTCACAACTCTCAGAGACAAAAGTGGAGTTTTTTTACTTGATGGAACAATAAAAATGCTTTATAAGTAGATACAGACACCAAGAAGCACGACAACCTTTTGAGTTGTGTTGTTTTGGTCAACTAAAATTGTTTGTTACATACATTTGTCACACTACAGCGTCAGAATACTGTTGAATGAACGCTAACGTTAGTATTTTGCATCTTAAACTCTCAATTTTTTTACCATTTGGCTAACTGAAAATCATCTGAGATGGTGCAACACAACCCACGAGCTCTATTCACTTTATTCCGAAAGTTTCCGTGGGCGCTATTGTCATTTGTGTTGTATTATTTTGCACGTTGCTGCCGATCTTGACAGCAAATAAGTTCTATACGGACTACAATGCCGTTTTAAAGCCTCCCAGATAATCGGTGTAGTGTTGACTTGTTGGTGCACACGAACTTTGAACATTTTACATAAACAAACCTACTTTATATCATATTTTTATGGTAAAACTTTTCCTAAATTCTCCATTGAAATGAATGGGATTTCGAGGAAAAGGTGGGCAAGGCGGAATAAGGTCAATAGCCAAATAGTTAAACGGGATGTACAGTATCAGGATTCATTTCGGTATTGCATGTTTTGCACGGAAAAGGAGCATTGTTCTGTTATAATTCACTTCAATGTTTTGACTTTACTGTCGTCTTTTGGCAACAATGGAGCGAAGCTTTTAGAAAAGACTTATTTGCACATGGCTTTTATCAATATGACAGTGATGTATGCTAAATCAACATTATTAGATTTATCCATTTAACCCTGCATTCTGTTGCTAACTAACTGCACATGCTAACTAACCCATCATGCTAACTAACTCCACATGTCGACTCTCTCCACCTCCTTTTTTTTTTACAAAGTTGGACAGGTGCAAAGTCATTATGTTTTTCTCGTACTGTATTCAATTATTTTTATTGTTATCTTTTTGCACCAAACCACCAATTTCACATTTGTTCATTCTCCTCTCCAAATGCTAACTCACACCAAATGCTAAACTCACTCAAACTCCACCCAACTCTCTTTACCTACTAACTTATTCTAACATACGCTAATGTTGTCCGATTTGACGCCCTGTCCTATTTGGCAGGTTTTTTTATGTTTTTTACTCTTTTAAACATGTTTATTATGTGTTCTGTCTGCTGTAACCACACTTATTGCTAAGCTTAAATATTTTTCATATCAAAGTTTACATTGGAGAAACTAAACAGACACTCCATAAGATAACGTACCAACACCGGCGTGAGAGCAGCTCAGGACCCCAGTCTGCTGTACATTTCAATCTCAAAGACACTAACAACTCCTTTGAAGACAGTGAAGTTCAGATCTCAGCCAGAGAAAAGAAATGGTTTGAGAGGAGAGTTAAAGAAGCTATTTTTTTTGTTAGGAAAGAGAACCCTTCCTTACACAGGAATGGGAGGTCTTAGACATCATCTATCTGATTTATAACTCCATCCTCAGCAGTGTGATTCTAGCTCCCGCAGATAAATGCTGTTGTGTCCTTGGGCAAGACAGTTAACACACCTTGCCCCCAGTGTCTTTGTACATTGGTGTGTGTGAGCGGTTTCTTGATGTAAAGCGCTTTAAGTGACCATTTACCAGAATTAACTTAGCTCCGCTCTGTTTTCTAATGTTTATTAACAGTTTAAATACATCATTTTCACTGACATTGAGCACATAATTATTAATAAAAAGGTTTATATTCCAAGAGATTGAACAAGTCTTGAGTATACCACGATTGTAGTAACTTCAGTGTTTGTGCCAAAGTATCTGGTCATGCGCAGTTTGAAAAAAAAGTGCGCAATCGGGTACATTTCCAAGTCGAACAATGGCAGCTAATTCACTCAAACTCCACCAATGCGCTAATTTACTCTATCTGCAAGCTAACGTTACATGCTAACACCTCCACAAGAAAAATCAGGAGCCTTTTACGTCCATTGGTCCTGCAGACATCAAGTTCGTCCCCCTCTGTCTCTCTGAAATAAGTCCCATTGGCCGCAGACCTTAAAGATTAAACTGGACGTTTATACAGTAATATCAATACAGCTTTGGGCATGAGCCAGTGCCAAAACCGCAGTACGACTTATTCATTAACGCTATAGCCTATAATGGAACGTAATTACTTTTAAATCGGAAATTTAAAACCAAAAAAGTGATTAACGCTAATCATGTTCATGTGCAGTAGGTTAACGGCGCTGTACCTGATTTTTACCACCATGTAACTTTTCTGGCAGAGCTGCTTGTGTTCAAATAATGTTGCGTTTTTTCCTGGAATGTTCCACACTATGGCATTAAACTTATTTATTTTCGTTGATGCCAAAGGGTACAAGTCAGATCTGTGGAGATTCGGGCCCAATCACAATAAGAATGCATTTTTTTCCCAAGTTATTTTTGAGCAACTAAAAAACACCTTTAACTGAATAAATGGAATATGACCAAATGTAATGCCATACTGTGGAAAATTCCAGGCAATGCAGTAACTGATCGACCCCACTTCAGGAAAGTTACACAATGCACCTTTGATTATTTTGGAGTATAATGGAAAATATAATCCGTGCTTTGTCCAGCCTCCATTTTTGAGCTTTCATTAATTAAAGGTCTAACTTTGTCGTACTTAAAAACGATCAAAAACGCTGCGCTCGCTAACGCTAATGGGTGTCACTGCTGGGGCTGATTGCACATAATGCGCTTATTCATCATCAATTTGGATAATTATAAACATGAGATGACAAAAAAGGGTTACTTCAGCCGCTAATGGTGTTTTTGATGGATTTTGTTGTGTCTAATTAAAAAAAAACACATGTTACTATGGAAACTGACACTGTAAAATGATAGTTGTCAACAAATTTACCTAAGTAATTGGATATATGTGCATTTTTAGATTCAGATATTTGCTCAACAAAAATTGCAATTTATTGAGTAACTGATTGGGAATAATATTACAATTACTACAATAAAATACTAATTAAATGCATTAAGAATAACATAATCATGACAATATTTAAAAGAATGTGTCAGAATTAAGTTTATTATATTAAAGAGGAGGTATTTTACTTGTGTGGGTTATTTTTTGCTAGCACATAACATATTTAGATCATTATGTTACCTTTTATTGTTTTGAAAAAGATATATTCTCACATCATGCATAAATACACTGCCTGGCCAAAAAAGAAAAGAAGTTGCCACCTGGATTTAACTCAGCAAATATGTTGGTGTTGCTGCATTTGGTCCGGTCTAGGTTCAGCAGAATGAGGTCAGCTGACACCTGAATATACTGAATGACCAGGTTATTCCATCAGTGGGTTTTTTCTTCCCTGATGACACAGGCATATTCCAAGATGACAATGCCAGGATTCATCGGGCTCAAATTGTGACAGAGTTGGTTCAGGAGCATGAGACGTCATTTTCACACATGGATTGTCCACCACAGAGTACAGACCTTAACCCCATTGAGAATCTTTGGGATGTGCTGGAGAAGCTTTGTGCAGCGTCAGACTCGACCAGCATCTATGATAAATTAATGCAACACTTGATGGAAATGAATCTTGTGACACTACAGAAGCAAAATCGAAACAATGCCGTAATCAAATCTAAAGGCGGAACTACGAAATATTAAAGTGCGTGACCTTTTTTTTTTTTTTTTGGCCTGGCAGTGTATATATCACACAAAAGTTTAAAATCTTTATACTCAAATAGACGCCACTCCCCACTTCCCATTAGCCTCCTATTGGTCACTCTCCTACTTCATATTCCTGCTCTGAGAGAGTGACCATTACATCTAACCAATGTCTTACCAGGTATTTATCATGTGTTCTTATTTAAGGACCTGTCATTGGCCAGTTGCAAACACCTAAACTCCGCCCACAAACACATTTCAAATACAGCTGCTAAACTGGGCAGTACCTGGACGACTAAAGAAAACAGTGAAGATGGAGGGGTGAGGTATTTTTTTTGGTGATAACTTTTTTTTGGACCAGGCAGTGTAATACGTTTCATTTTTATTTTTTTTGACAAGTCCTCCCTCCTTTTGTTCTCCGCACTAAGTCACTCCCCCTTCAGAGCGCTATCACAACACAATCTGTGCATCCCTCTAATGAAACTACTGCACATCACATCAAGTTTGTGAAGTTGTTGTATAGTTTTGTATCATATTTTTGTATATTTAAGGAGAGTTGTCATGTGGGAGCATTAATGACGTAAGTTTGTGGGCGGAGCCTTGTACAGAATCTTACAGCTGACCATAAGGAGGGATCAAACAGAGACCGGAAGAGATCTCTAAATTACTAAAACATGCATGAATGACATTTAAATCTCTTCAGTTATGTTTTTGATGAGGGAACAACATTATAACCTGGTACATTTTGCATAATACCTCCTCTTTAATTTAATGAGTGTAAATACATATTTTATGTCACCGTTTCCAATCAAACATTTGTGCTGTGCCAAAGCAACTGTTTTCGGTTTCCAGATAATATACTTCAAACATATACTTACAACTGACACAAAAGATTAGAGTTTTTATTTTGACAGTTCCAAGACTTTCCGTACTGAAGCAAATCTAATGTTTCCCTGATGCTTCGAATACAGCGTCTGTCTGGCCATGGATATAATTCTGCATTTGAAAATTTCACAATGTTCTCTTATGTAACTAACTCGATGCAAATGCACTTTGAGCACAACTTTTCCACTCCGCACTAAGTGCTTGTACCAGCTGACGTTCCCAACAAGCATCATGATAACGCTCTATTTGGGGAGAAGTAGTTTGCATCTTTATTTATATAGTTTCATCTTTGTATATACATGCTAACTATGGTAGTGTAGAAAACATATTGCGGATGCACACTACCAGTCAATGCTTTTTGTTGTTTTTTTTGCTACTGTATATATTGTAGACTTCAAATAAATGAAACAAGATATATAGAATTATGTTGCAAAGATGTTTACGAGAGGGTATTGTGCGAAACTTTTCAACTTTTGGAGCTTTAGACCATGTTATAACGCTGTTCCCTCATCAAAAACGTGCACGAAGAGGTTCAGTTTGTCGTCTATCTATGTTTGGGTAATCTAGCGATCTCTATTACAGACTATCTGAACCCTTTTTATGGTTAGTAGTACGAGGCTCCGCCCACAAGCCTACATTAGCCATGCTCCCACACGGCCATTTTTCCATAAACATACAAAAGGATGATACAAAATAATATAATACAGTTGTCTCTCACTATATCGCGGTTCACCTTTCATGGTCTCGCTGTTTGCGTGGATTATTTTAGCGAAATTTTACATGTTTTTTTTTTTTTTTTTTGCAAGTTTTCTCCCTGATAAAACCTCATATGTCGATGAAACGTTCTGCACCGACGAAGGTTTGAACTTTGAGAGAGTTTAAACAAGAGAGAAATGTGAGAAAATGTTAATGCCTGTGTAAGAAAAGTGTATAAAGTGTGTGGAGAGGGGTTTTACAGCCAAATACATGTAGAATAATTGTAAAAAATAAAACTGATACTTTGCAGATTTCATCTATTGTGGGTTATTTTTAGAACGTAATAATAAACGAGGGACCACTGTGCTACTGTATATATCGTGGACACATATTGAAGACTTCAAATATATGAAACAAGACGTATGGAATTATGTTGCAAGGATGTTTAAAGAGAGGGTATCAAAATGTACAAGTTTATTCTCAGATCCAAAACAAACAGGAACAAAGAGAACAATAGGTTGAATAGGGTTGTTAAGGCTGAAAACTGGAGACAATAGCTGTTTACAGTTTCAGTGTCGTTAGCCCCGCCCCTCAGATAAGTATAAGGCAGGTGTCCATCATCAATCTGACCAAAACTGCAGAAGCGGATTGGATGAGCAGGGAAACGTCTTCACTCCTACAGCTTTTTGTCCAGATGACAGATTTAACTTTCTTCTTTTGCTATGTACCAGACCTGGACGACTGACGGATTACACAGACATCTCATATGGTTAGCAGCACGAGGCTCCGCCCACTAGCCTACATCACCCACGCTCCCACACGGCCATTTTTCACAAACATACAAAAGCATGATACAAAACAACACAATACAACTTCACAAACCTGATACAATGTGCTGTAGTTTAATTAGCTTGATGCATGCTGATATTTGTTGCGATAGCGCTCTGAAGGGGGAGTGAATTAGCGCAGGGAGCAAAGGTTTAGTCTCAGTTTCATTTCGTTTCCCATCTGACTCTTAACCTAAACATTTCAATGTTGTTTCCGACTAGTATCGCTTTTTTCAAACACGATAAAAGGCAACACGGTGATGTAAATATGTTATGTGTATCGGTATCGGTATCAAGTACTAGAATCGATTCTCAAAATGTCCCAATCCTGCCAATCCCGATACTAAAGCAGCAGCTCTTACAGTAACCATCTACCGCAACCGTTATTTCACATTCCTCTGAGCGCAGGAAATACCCCCATCCATCATTCGATCACTACCCCGTTTTTCACCTCCAAAAATGTCTTTCTTTCTAAACTGGGGTAGACCGCCAGTACAAATCACTAAAATCCTTTTCTCTTTTGCTTGCGTTGGGTCGATGCCATGTCGTCTTTGGATGCCAGTTTCTCTGGGACAGGATAAAGTTGAATAAACATTGTCTAAATTTTGAGGACATTTCCATGGGCTCTTTGGATCTGGCAACCCAACCAACTACTGTCTGTAGAAACTGGCATCGCCGCTACTGCCCAGTATTCAGAAGGACATGGGATCTAAGAAGTGGTATTGGCAGGACGCAACGCTCTAATCCCGCTACTTAGAAGAATGCAATGGTTTTATTTAAAGAGTGAAAGACTAGAACAATAAATACTGTCTATCTAGATGTTTTCAAATATAATGTATCAAAACAGAATTACGTTGCTGGGGCAATTTAAAAAATAATATTATGGTAAATGGTATTTGTTTCTTTTGTTTGTGATGTAACATCTGTTTTTCATGGGAGTTTAAGTGTAGCCCTGGTCCATTATTCATACAACTCCAAAATGTAAAACTGCTTTTGGCCAGAGCTGCTTCAGGAGCATTTAGGAAGTACCCATTCTGTAGCTTTACAAGATGGATTCTCATGATATTTGTGAGTTCACGAGCGTCCATTTTGAAATACTCCCGCTGTAAGGTTACGTAAGCGGGTGGACCAATCACAGAGCAGCATTGACATTTAAGTGGAAACCAAAAGCGACGCTCTTAACCCTGGAGAACTCACATGATCATGTTTGGCTCCAGTTGATTGCTGCTACCCAAAATTAACAAAAATAAAAAATCAAATTTAACTTCAAAAGCCCAGAGTGCCACTTCTGACCCCTGCATAGAGACCCCTAGTGGATGAATATTGAACTAAAATGAGAGTTTTATTTGACTGGAGCCTGACGCTGTGGTTGATGTCACATTTACTTATTCCACTTCTTTATTCAGTCTACGGTCGCCATGTGGCCCAAACATGAAATTATCATTTAAAGCTGCACTGAACAACTTTTTTTTGTAGGTTTTACCATCTTGTCTTCATGGAGATGTTATTGCTTTGCTTCCATGTTCCACAGTATAGCAAAATATCAAGATTTTTATTATTTTTTTAGCAATTTAAACTGAAGAAATGCAAGATAGGACAGTTTAATGTCATATCATGGAACATTCCGAGCAAACCAATAACATCTCCACGGAGACAAGCAGGTAGCGAGTTCCATAGAGCAGCTTTAATGCATTTCTCTTGTAAACCTTTCTGTTTTTTTGCAAAGTAACGATGCATCCGTGACATAAAAAGTTACATATTACACCTTTATGTCGCCGGGAACTCTTTTCATATCCGATCCAGCCTTTAGCGAAGGTGAACAGCCGGATCCGTCTCTCTTTTTATGGAGACGCCAAATGAAAAACATGGAGCTAGTCTGACCTTCTGCAGCGAACAGACGATTTGCCATGGCACATAGCTGGCACAGTCACAACTATTCCATCAGGACGCCCATAAAAGGCAATGCTCTTTAAAGGGATGCTCTTAAAGGGGTTGGAGATAAAGCGGACACCCTCTCCACACTTATCCAACATGTCTGCCTGCAACACAGTCCAACAGCAGGATTAATCTGTGTTTTTCGTCTGTGCTGAAGATGGTTGAAGTTAATATTTAAGTGTATTTACATTTTTTTTATTACATTTTTAATTTTTTTTTAAAGGGACTATATTACGCTATTTCCTGATCTATGTTATAATGTTGTTTCCTCATCAAAAACATACCTGGAGTTGTGTTTTGTTTAATTTACGCATGTTTAACACACAAACCTTCATCTCTCAAACCCGAAAACACTCCGTTCCACCTTGTGATGTCATCATGTGGTAATACAGGAAGTGCTGTGTTTTTAAACTCCATACACCTTTACTAGAATCATTTGGATGATTTTGATGCTGGAATTGGCAATCTTTACTGAAACTAAAGGGAAAATGTAGCCGTTAACTGGATAAAAAAAAGTGCTGGATTATGACATCACAAGGTGGAACAGAGCATTTTGAGCTTTGGAGATGTAAACAGACAATAATAACAATGGGTTTCTGAAACAAAAAACAACTTCAAGTACTTTTTGATGAGGTAAGAACATTCAAACATGGCTTAAAGCTCACAAGAGTCAATTTTGAGTAATCTATGACCTTTAATGTATAAAGTTATGCGTAAGTTCGCAGAAATCTAACTTACGAATTACTTCTGAAAATGTAACATGTAAATAATTAAAGTTGCGTGATGTAAACTCATTAACTCTGCTACTTGCTTGTCTCAACAAAGATTTTATTGCTTTGTCAGGAACGCTTCACAGTACGACGTTAAACTTATCTACCTTGCATTTCTTCAATCACAAATGTGCTAATTGCTAAAAAAAAAACATTCATTGTTATTTTGAGGGGGCTCGACTCTCCACTGATATGACTCGTAACGTTGTGAGGTGGTGTTGCCAGCTCGTTTCCATGGAGATATGAAGCAAAAATGAATCTTCCAAAAGAAAAGTTATACTATTGTAATTAGGAAAGTTGTTGAAAATGATTGGCTTTGTTTTAGCTATGGGGTCAATTTTACAGTAGATTGTTGAATATTTGTGAAAAGTATAGAAAATCTGTTAATAACCGATACTCTAGATACTCCCTGGAGCCGGTATCGATGCTTAACCCTATAGCGTTGGATGCTGTCGCTGCCGATACATTCATGGTTGTGGACTTTCCATTACCGTAACTCCGCAACCGATTGTACTTCATGTAAATTCAAACGGCGTCTCAAAGGAGAGGCATGGAGCTCTTTAAATATTTTACTGTCATTAGGGTAATGTGCTTACGTCATCGCTTCGAAGACGACCAATCAGAGCGCAGGTGCCGCCAGTTACGGTAATGGAAAGTCCTCAACCGTGAGTTTATCGGCGGCGACAGCTTTCGACGCTATAGGGTTAAAAAGTCACAGTCATGGGACAAAAATGAACCTTTCGTAAATAGGTTTAAATCTTGAGCTGTATCAGAACAAGTATAA
Source organism: Periophthalmus magnuspinnatus (assembly GCF_009829125.3). Lineage (NCBI taxonomy): Eukaryota > Metazoa > Chordata > Actinopteri > Gobiiformes > Gobiidae > Periophthalmus > Periophthalmus magnuspinnatus. The sequence goes on from NC_047144.1 coordinate 20,440,006, forward strand.
GACGCATAGACTGATTTACGCTCGTGGACCACTGTGGAACCTACTGGACGACTGAGGAATTACACAGATATAAAAGCACATGAAAATATAGCAGAAAGTACTAATATTTAATGCTGGAAAAAAAACGAATAATGCTTTTAATTACCATTGTGGTCTTAGAATCGGTTTGGAGTTTCAAGTCTATTCCTTCGTACTAAAATCGAGTTTAAAATTGTATTGTAACAACCCTAATCTGGATTTAGCAAGGATTTGACCAGGATTTTGCTCAGTAATGCCTATAAGAAGAATTAATTTAACTGTAAATGCTATAGAGGACGAAGAGATGAAAAGGTTTAGGTTAAAATGTGTCGTCTTCCGCGTTCCCGTCCTATTTACAACTACATCCTCTTAACATCCACTCACTGTCCTTCTGTTGTGTAGTACTAGCATGTACAAGCCCTGCTCCCTCGTTGAACTGTGCGGTGTGTGGGGGATGAGGAGATAAAAAACAGACGTGTCGCCTCTGCTCAGTGTCAGGGACAGTCTGGGAAGTAGACACACAGAAGGGTCAAAGGTCAACGGTATGTCCGCCGCGGAGGGACACGAGCCGTGGGATGCGTTCGCTTTTTACAACACGTATCTCCCATATCCAGATTGATTAAGGGTTTGGTTTGTTTGTGTAGCTGTGAAAACAAGAGCGAAATTGAGCCGACCCCTTGATGAGTAGAACAGTAAAGGTCAGATATGTCAGTGCAAGTGCAAAACTGCGTGTGCAAACTAAAAATGTGCAGTTTTTGGGGGCGTGTTGTGTATGATTTACTATTGGAAACTGCGCGTATTATCTCTAAAGCAAAACTGATATGTAAATGAGAGAATTGTGGGAGCAAAAGTGTCCTCAGTATATAGGTAGATAGGAGGAACAATACTTTTTGGAGGTCAGTATTTATCATTGGTACTTTTTCTTTGCACTACTGGGAACTTTTTAGCTGACTTTTCTGTACTACAATGAGATTTGACCTGTAGAAGTCTGAATTATGAACTTTTATGACTCATTATAAACACGAATTAACTACTTAACTGTTGCAGTCTGTCATTTATTTCTTGCAGCTCATATTTTTTTTAGCAATTTTGTACATTTAGAACAAACTTTTCTCATTCAGGGTCACATATAAAAACACACACAAAGCTGAGGGCCGTTTGAGGGCCATAGACTGGTCGCAAATACAGTGAATACTTCAAATCTGCGTTATTATTACAAGTTAAACTGAACCACTAGATGTTTATTCACGTTTATATCGTCAGTGGGACACATTAAATACTTGATATGAGCTTGTTAAAGTAGACTTTCAGAAATGTACAGTAAAAAGTACCGTTTAAAGTAATATGGGACAATTCAAAGGAAGCTTGAGGGCCAAGAAAAATTGGTCTGAGAGCCGCATTTGGCAACCGGGGCACAGTTTGGGCATGCCTGATCTAGAATAACGGACTGGGGGGCTTAGACATCAGCTTTCCCCATCCTCAGACCCAAAGCAAACAACAAAACAAAGAGAGCAATGGAGCTAGCAGGATGCCAATAGGTGTGAAAGCGCCCATTAAGAGCTGTGTATATATGCTAATTACGGCTCAGGCACAGTGCACACTTATTGTAGCTCAACGGACCTAGCCTACATACAGTTTTCCGTGTCAGTGTAGTTAGCTCCTCCCTTCAGACAGATATAAGGCAGTGTCCAGCAGTGATCTGACCAGAATTGAAGAAATGTCTTGGATGGGCAGCGAAACGTCTTCACTCCTACAACTTTTTATCCAGTTGACAGATTAAACTTTTGGCTTTTACTATACATTTAGAATTCTTTTTTGGGGGCTAATATTTGGGAACATTTGTTATTGTGACAGGCCTAGCTTCTGCTCCTATATTAGCCTAATATGACTGAGTGCTATTAGAGCAGCTCACAGCCGAATACAACGTCAGGATGACAGATTAGTAGCTTCATATGACTGAGCATTGTTAAATTAGTCGCCTAAAGATATAAAATAATAATGTGTTAAGTTCTATAGGCTACAATGTCTTATACAAAAGTTTTTATGGAGAGACTGTGATATCATTGACTCATCAGACATAAAAGGCTAACCATGCTAACGGCTAACAGGTTTATATAACGGCGGCGAGTGTGAATGTCGAGGCTCAGGGGAGTGCCAGTGTTCCCGGGACGTCTGCACAGCTGCTTCAAAACAACACGTGACCGTTTTAACTTTGTGAATGAGCATTTTAAAGGACTCTATAGTATTTCTAAAGCTTCGTTGGTGTGCAAAAAGTCTGTACAAAAGTTTACACCTTCTTTTCAAACGTTCCTGGTCGTAATAAATCACACAAGAATATAATTAGCATTGTTTTCTGCCTCAAATGTTACGCGTTGTGGCAAAATTGACCTGTTTTACATGCTCATGAGCTAATTCTGTGCGACGCAAACCAGAACTGCACCTGATTTTTGTGTCCCTTTATTCTTAATAAAAGTGTTCGGTATTGATCAATTATTGTTAAAATGGTGTTTCTAAGCCACGATATATTGCTACAGAGATGTACTTTGATAAACGATAATACTGAAAATACTTTATGCCACTGATACAATAACAATAACACAAGATAATCCCAGTAAACCATTTTAAAATAGATAGAATCATTGAGTGGCATGAGCTGCAACCAAATAAATAGCAGAATGACGCAATAATTAGCCATAGAAGTTAGTTATTCTACCCTCTACAGCTCAAATCTTATCATATTACATCAAAAATACCCAAACTTCCCCAAGTTTTCCAAAGCAACTGCACACACGGTACATATTAAACCTCAAAAAAATACTGCTCCTGATTTCATATACTGAACGATGAATCGATACAGTGTTTATCGTGACAGTCCTAGTTGTTTCATCATTATAAACACACCTGGAGTTACTTGTGTATGTTTGAGAAACCGTGTATGTTTGGTCTGTCTAATCAATCCTTAGATGGTTTAGCTCAGGGGTGGGCAAACTACAGCGCAGGGGCGAAATACGGCCCGTTGGTCTTTTTAATCCGGCCCGTCAAACATGACCAAATTATGGCGCACTTCAGCTACATCAAACTTGTATTTCTCTCTTATTCTCTTATCAGTCCTTCTGCAAAAATGAACTTATCAAAGAAAAGAGAAGTGTATAGTGAGCGCTGAGTGTTAATAATGGAGTGGACAACAAAATATTTTTTCACCGAAGTCCGATCAAGTTTTTAGCTGGCATTAAAATGAACAAAAGCTAGCAAGCGTTTCTCTGACCGCTAGTTTTTAAAAGAATGCATTTGGAAAACAATTTGTACAATGAGCCTTGCCTGTGTGTCAAAAGGTTTGTCCACCCATGATTTAGCTACATGTCGTACCAAAGTTACTGAATAGCATTTTTATTATGATTCTTAGTAACAGTACTAAGTAAAGAATAAACAAGGCTGGTATTTGCACCTTTTAGCGCATCAGCTATTGGTCTCGAATCTCCACCCGCAGCTGATATTTAGTTTGTGCTCACTGACTGCCTAAATATATGTGCAAAGCTTCATTTGAACACTTTAATCCAAAGAGGAGACTGCACAAAATGTGACTACACTCTTAATAATAATGCAAGATAATCCCCGTAAACCATTTTAAAATAGACAATATCATTAAGTGACATGAGCTGCAACAAATTAAGAGCAGAATGGACCAATAATTAGCCACAGAAGTGATTTATTCCACCCTCTACAGCTCAAATCTTATTGAATTACAACGAAAGTACCCCAAATCTCCCAACTTTTACAAAGCAATTTATATCAGAAGATAGATATAAGGCAGTGTCCAGCAGTAATCTGACCAGAACTGAAAAAGTGTCTTGGACGAGCAGCGAAACGTCTTCACTCCTACAACGATTTGTCCAGTTGATGGATTTAAACTTCGACTTTTGCAACAATATAAAATGCAAATCTGTGGTCAGACTAATAATGCAAGATTATTTAAACATGTGAATGAAACAAAACACAACTCCGGGTCTGTTTTTGAGGTGGTAACGGCATTTAAACGAGGCTAAAAGCTCAGAGGAGTTCATTTTGAGTAATATAGGACCTTTAAGCTATACTCTTACTAAATAAATAAATAATAATACAGTTATTATATTTATTTGAGTTCATTTTGACCTCTTTCAGTGTCCTCCTGACTAACTCCTCCTGTGTGGCGTGGCCTCTGATGCACTTAATTACATTTAGCGGCATCATTGACAGTCTGCGATGGACCGTAATATTGCAATAAAGTGACATTACATTAGCGCTAACTGGATTAGCGTGTCCCACATGGAGTGCCCTTTCCCTCCGAACATCGCTGCAGTCCCATTAGAAGAGCCTGATCATCTTTCACGTGGGGCCCTCATTCATCTGGCCCCAGGGATCCACACACCTCTGGGGCACATTCATCAGTTTGAAGGATGTTTGATGAGATAATGCTAATGATGACGTGCTAACAGGAATATTTGTAGTATAGTATTCAGTGCAGTAGGTCTGTTTGTTTAAAGAGGGGGTATTTTACTTCTGTGGGGTATTAACTTCTAACACATAAGACATCTGTGTAATCCCGCAGTCGTCCAGGTGTGTTTCAGAGTAAAAGATAAATATAAAACGCGTCAACTGGACAAAAAGTTGTAGGAGTGAAGACGTTTCGCTGCTCATCCTATCCGCTTCTTCAGTTTTGGTCAGATTATTGGTGGACACTGCCTTATATCTATCTAAATGAAGGAGCTAACTACACTGAAACTAAAAACACAAATTATTTATAGTTGAGCTACATTAAGTGTGCACTGTACCTGAGACATACTTGGCATAATCATTCAAGCCCCTAATGAGTGATTTCACACCTATTAGCATCCTGGCTAGCTCTATTGTTTTCTTTGTGAACAAAATAGATAGATTTAGCATACAAACTAAACTGTAAACAATAGATGTGCTAGTTTCAGTGTAGTTAGCTCCTCCCTTCAGATAGATATAAGGCAGTGTCCACCAGCAATCTGACCAGAACTGAAGACGAGCAGTGAAACGTCTTCACTCCTATAACTTTTTGTCCAGTTGACACATTTTATATTTTTCACGTAACATATTTAGATCATCATGTTGCCTTTTATTGTTTGAAAATGTTATGTACGCTGAAAACAATGTATTTACATGTGTTATATATCACATTACAATCAGCGTGCATCCCACTAATGAAACTACTGTACATTGCATCAGGTTTGTGAAGTTGTAGTGTATTGTTTTGTATCATCCATCCATTTTCCACTTATCCGGGGCCAGGTCTAAGCCAGACTTCCCTCACTTCAGACATTTCCTCCAGCTCCTCCAGTGGGATGCCTCGGCATTCCCAGGCCAGCTGAGAGATATAGTCTCTCCAGCGTGTCTTGGGTCTTCCCCGGTTTGTTTTATATCATGTTTTTGTATATTTATGCAGAATTGTTGTTTGGGAGCACGGATGATGTCGACTTGTGGACTGAGCGTTGCACAGAATCTTACATTTAACCATAAGAGAGGTTCATTTAAGGGTGACATTTAAAACATCTTCAGGCATGTTTTTGATGAGGGATCGATGTTATAATATGGAAGATTTTGCATAATACCCCTTTTAAAAAATAGAGAGTTAAGTAAAAGTTTAAACTGCAAGTCATTATCATTCTTATAAATTGGGCAGAAGAACATGAAGAAGTTAGTTAGGATGATACTTTCATCTTGGCCAAAGGTTTTCAAAGGTAACCGCTGTGTGTTCGAATTTCGGCTACAATAAAACAAGACAAGAAAACGAATCCTACATTAGGTTTTATAAATCAATCAAAACAAAGCTCGCTAAAAAACATTATCAGTAAATGCACTAGATCCGAAAAGTACTTCATAACTACACAGCAAAAGTACAAAATTAGCTAAAAATATAAAACAAAAACTCAAATTACTGAATGTTTGCCAGTTCACCCACCCATCTGAAGGTTGGCGGTTCAAATCCCACTCTCACCTTGAACATCGTCGGTTGATTTAGCAATGTGATTCTAGTTTTCACGGATGAATCTTGTTGTTGTGTCCTTGGGCAAGACACTTAACCCACCATCGCCCCCAATGCTTGCATACGCTGGTGTATGAATGAGCGAGCGGTGCCTTGAAGGTGGAAAAGTGCGATATAAAAACGTGACCAAACGTTTACCATTGCTTACTAATTTCATGCATCGTCGTTATTCGCCATCGAATTTTGGGCAAACACAAACTACAAGCCAAAGTTTGCATAGTTTCCGTTAGCGTTACTATAATCTACCGTGACGTTTGGAGAGAGCAATATGGCGGCTGTAGGAATAATTAATCTTCCAAAGTTTAAATCTCACCTCATAAAAGTGCAGTACTACCTCAGCGCCATCAAGAACAGTTACTCCAAAGCGTGCGTGAGACACTACAGGGCCCATGTGCAGCGGTTTGCGTACAAGGTAATTAAAGTTGGGTTAGATCTGCCCTAGGGCTTATGGGTAATGCAGTCAAACATGTCAGAATAAATATGTTTCCACAAGCTGGATTATTGCAGTTCATTGTGGTTGTTTTATGTGGAATAGCATTGGTGCGGTTGAGTTGAGGTCTCCCATTGCACTTGGAAGGGCATCCAGCATAAAAACCAAGCAAATAATGCATTGTTATGTAAGAAGAGCAGATGCCCTATGTCTTTACAAAATATGATTGGCCTCTACTTATTTCCATGGAGATGTTTTGTACACAATATGGCATTAAACATGTCTTCCATCACTTGTTTTTATAGCTAAACAACCTTTGAAAAAACATGGTATTTTATTATTATTATTATTATTATTATTATAAAAAAAAATATATTATTATTATTATTAAAATAAATAACAACAATTATATATATATATATATATATATATATATATATATATATATATATATATATATATATATATATATATATATATATATATATATATATATATTTTTTTTTTTTTTTTTTTTTTTTTTTTTTTTTTTTTTTTTTTTTACAGTAAAGTCGGTTGCTTCTCCACAGATCTGAACTTGGCCTGATGGGTTCACCAGCTTGTCTCCATGGACTTGAGTAGCCTATATCTCCATGGAGACAAGCAGGTAATCAGAAAAGTTACATAGTGCACATTTACCTTAAAGGGCCCATATTATGCTGTTTTCTGATCTATGTTATAATGTTGTTTCCTCATCACAAACATATCTGGAGTTGTGTTTTGTTTAATTCCCAATTGCATAAATCCTGCAAATTTAGTTCTTTTCTCAAATGGGAAACACTTTGTTCCACCTTGTGATGTCATGAGGTAATACAGGAAGTGCCCCACTGTGCTTTTAACTCCATACACCTTCACTAGATTCATTTTGATGATTTCACCCCTGGAATTGCCAAACTCTCCTGAACTAAAGTGGAACAGAGCATTTTCAACTTTGGAGACGTAAACAGACTAAGAACAGACTAAGAACATTCTAACATGACTCAAAGCTTATAAGAGTCAATTTTTGTGTAATATGACCTTTAATTTGAGTAGTTTTGACTTTTATTCCTAACCTGCGCAGCCAACATAACAGTCTTTAGACATATTTCCAAAAAAGTATCAAAAGAGAAACCACGGTCCCAGATTCTCCTCCATTCTAACAAAAAAGTAAATGTGTCCGACTCGCCAGGCAATATTTTTCCTAGCGACAGGTGTTAGCGTCACCCACCTACTTGTGAGCGCATTGTTCTCCATTCAGCAGAGCCCAAATGAGAGCGGGCCCTGTATTCACGCAGGCCTTTGAACTGCTGTTATGTGGACAATAGCGGGGGCTCAATGGAGGACGTGTCTGAGAGGCAATCAGCACATCAAAAACACACATTCAACCCAACCACAATGGAAGAATGAACGAGGGATATGAAAAAGTGGAGCTCTGTTACACTGTCAAATGAGAGAGAGCAAAAACAAAAAAGTTTAGTTCTCACTTTATTGTCTCCGTAGGGAAATTTGTCCCCTGCATTTGACCTATCTTTCATCTGGGGCAACCTGTCAGGAGCATAGACTGTATATATAAATGGACATAGCTAATCTGTTAACCGTGGCTCATTTCGCCATAACTGCTGTCGTCAGGTTTGTCATTTTGGTCTTAAAATGTTCATATTGACCCGCTTTACGTTCACCTGGTGTTTTTATTTTGCTATTGTGTCCGTAAATCAAGATTTGAACATTAATAAGAGACAAATCAGGCACCTTCTTAGCCCGAGGTCATTCCCGCGAGCGTTAGCAACAGGTTTGATTGACAGCGTTTCTAAGCGACCACTGGTTTAGCAGAAAAGGGGCGTTACCGTCAACAGTCTCGCTCCGGATTGGCTCTTTGGTCACTATGATGCGATCGGAATTACAAATATGCAACTTCACTCCAAATTCGCCGCTATAACTGCTAGCCTCGATGAGCTTCATTTGACTGACTCACTTCTTTACATAGGTCCCATTGTTCCTGACCATAATCTGTAGTCTTGGTCAGGACGACCTTAGCTGGAGGATTTTACCAATTGTGCATGTTTTGGATTGATGGTGGGAAAAAATTGAATGTCCGAAGGAAACCCACCCTGGGAGTCAAACCTGAAACCTTCTTGAGAGTGCTAGCTACTCAACCACCGTACCTTCTTTCTTCTGTAATGGAGTGTATGGAGTCTGTTTTATTTTTGCCTTGACTGTGTCACTGTGCAGGTAAACATGACAAGCATATACTGTATTTCCATGAAGACTTTTTTTCTTTTCTTTTTTTTTATTGTTCTCTTTGTTGTTGTTTTGGGGTTTGCTTTTTGTTTGTTTGTTTGTTTGTTTGTTTGTTTGTTTGTTTTTTTTGTGTTTTATTTGTTTTGTTTGTTTTGTTTGTTTTTGCCATAACACATCTGTACCATATTTTCTGGTGTGTAAGTCGCACCAGCCAAATAAATGCATAATAATGAAGAAAAAAAACATATTTCACATGTAAATCGCATCTGAGTATAAGTTACAAACATATACCGTATTTCCATTAAGACAAGAAGGTGATGCAAACGTTTTTTTTTCTTTTTTGTTGTTGTTGTTGTTTTTTCTTGTTCTCTTTGTTGTTGTTTTTGGGTTCTTTTTTGTTTTTTGTTTTTTTGTTGTTTTTTTTAATAACACATCTGTACCATATTTTCCATCGTATAAGTCATCAGCCAAAAAAAACAACATAATAATAAAAAAACCAAACATATTTCACATATAAGTCGTCATCACAACATTGTACATGTCAATTTGTGTGTTTTTTTAAGTATTTAATAGTCAGTGTTACTATTTGACTTTTAACATAGCCTGAACTGCTTATACAGTACAGTGAAAAAAAAAAGAAAATAATCATACCACATACCACACACACAATACAATTCTCATTTTTCTTTTGTGTCAATCGTTAAAAAATGGCATCCCTTTTATCTTCCAGTCTTGCCTTTGTCCCCTGCAGCTTTTTCCAATTGCCTTGGTTTTTTTTCTATTTGTATCTCCCCCCGTCTATAAAAGATGTTATGAATTATGATCTGAACATTTGAACACGGAGCGATGCTTTGATCTGACTGTACAGTGAAAAGTGCCAGCTGAATTCTCCAGAGAGGCAGCAGACATGTACACTGTCTGATTTGAAAGAGCTGTGATTCGAACGTGCACTCGAATCATAGACTGTATATATAAATGGATGTAGCTAACCCGCTAGCCGGCGCGCTCCAAATAGCAAGTGAGCATTTACGCGCTTCCGACTCCATCGACTCTAGCTCCGATTCACTTTCTATTAAAAACAAAAAAAACAAACATCTCCCCTCTCTTCGTAACTGCTGCTGTCAGGCTCGTCATTTTGTTTTTGTTGTTTTTGTTGTTTTTGTTGTTTTTGTTGTTTTTGCGCTATAACATAATGCAGCTGAAAGTATCAGAAGTACTCAGAATGCAATAGTGTCCAGGGGTGTCAGACTCATTTTCACAAATGGCCACATCAGTAAAATGGCTCCCAAAGGGTCAGATGGAAATGTAAGACAGTATAACTGTAAGTAAATGTAACCAAATGTAATGTAAAATAAATTTAACTGTTTTTCTTGTTAATTCACCATTTCTGTATTTATGACTTATTCAAGTTACAAATATTGCATATGAATTTGCATAGATATGAAAAAAATGACTCCTGATAAACTGATATTTTAAGACAGTCATACCTTTTAATTTACCTTGTCAAGGGCCACATAAAATGACTTGACGGACCGCATTTGGCCCACGGGCCTTGAGTTTGACATGTGCAGTAGTTTGATGACGGTAAATATTACAAAGTGCATTTAAGTATTTTATAACTAAATACATCTTCAAAGTTTTCTTCTCACAACTGATAATTAAACACATCTATCAGTGAACATCCTGTTGTTAGTGGTGTTATTTTGTGCTACACGTGGACTGTATATGAATGAACATAGCTAACCTGCTAGCCACTGCTCCAATTTACTTTACATTGAAAAACTGTTGCCATATTTCTATAATGTCTGCAGTGAGTCTCGTCATTTTGGTCTTAAAATGTTCGTATTAACCCGCTTGACATGACCCTGGTGTTTTTATTTCGGTATTGTGTCCGTAAATCAAGATATCGAACTTAATAAGAGACAAATCAGGCGCCTTTTTTCCCGGAGGTCGCTCCCGCTAGCGTTGGCAACAGGTTTGATTGACAGCGTTGCTAAGCGCCTTCTCCCTGCTGAGCTAGCGGATCAGGCGGGATCGAGCGTTACCTTCAGCAGTCTCACTCCAGATTGGTGATTAAGTTACAAATATGGAACGTGGCTTCAAATTCACCTCAGTAACCGTTAGCCTCAATGAGCTTTATTTGGTTGGAGCTGAACGCTATGGGTGACGTCACACTCACTTACTCCACTTCTTTATACAGTCTATGGTGCTACAACTGTGCTAAACAACCCAAAAAAAACAGCTTTGTTCAATAACATAATACATTTTTATATTAGAGTTGTGACGTTCAAGTCTCATGAGTGCAAATGTGTAAAACTAGTGCATTCTTTAGTACTGCATGTAGCGTGAAAAGTGACCTCTTTACTTACCAGCCTGCATGTGTGTTTGTGTGTTTGTGTGTGTCATACAGCCGGACGAGCTGACCAACGCCCTGGAGATCAGTAACATCGTGTTCACCAGCCTCTTCGCTCTGGAGATGCTGCTCAAAGTCCTGGTGTACGGCCCCTTTGGATACATCAAGAACCCCTACAACATCTTCGACGGCATCATCGTCGTCATCAGGTCAGAGCTCACTGACGTTGGATTTTTTATTTCATTTATTTTAATTCATTAGAAAAAAAAAAAAAAAAGAAAAAAAACTAATAAAAAATTTAGAAGTGTGAAAATAATGGCTTTTAAAAAATATATTATTATTATTTACTAGCCATATTTAATTTTCTGTCTGTCTTGACGTGTGAAAATAACTAATATTCCATGATTGGCAGTCAGTGGTGTTTATTTGTAAAGATGACATTTTAAATTATGATTTTTTGGGTCTATAAAATTTTATTTGTACAATTAAAGGTACAGTACATATTTTGCACTATTTTGGTTTAAAAAGAAGAAACTGAACCTGGGTTGCCAGAGCTTTAACCTGCAGATAGAGGACACATACAAGTTTTTCTCATTTTCAGTATAAGGACAGGCTCATGTGAAAAGCTCAGAACCTCCAGAATTTAATCACAAAGCTGCAAAGGCTGCACTAGCACTGATTCATGATTAGCTGCAGGTGCTGGTGTTTAAACCAACTGGATTTCAGCATTGAACCTGGCAACCCAAATGAGAGACTCGAGTGAGAACTAAAACACCAAATAAAAACATCATGTCCAATGTTTTTTACAATTAAGAATAAATCAGCATTACAATTTTTAACACGTACACGGATTGGTCATGCTCACAAAATTTGAATTACAATATAAAAAAGTGCCACATACCTTTTACATCCTCCCTTTAGCGACTGTGCTTGTGTGTATTTCTTCCAGCGTGTGGGAGATCGTTGGCCAGCAGGGCGGCGGTCTCTCGGTTCTCCGTACGTTCCGTCTAATGCGTGTGCTGAAGCTGGTGAGGTTCATGCCCGCTCTGCAGAGACAGCTGGTGGTCCTTATGAAGACCATGGACAACGTGGCCACCTTCTGTATGCTCCTCATGCTCTTCATCTTCATCTTCAGGTCGGTACGGGTTTGGGAAGGTCGGAATTGTGACTATTTATGCTTTAATGCACTTTTTTTTAAGCAAAATGAATAATAAAAGGGAAAAAATAAGGTGAGCGTAGCTGAGTTGGTGGTGTGTTTGTCTATGGATCAGAAGGTTGGGGGTTTGAATTCCGCTCTCGACATAAACATGATTAGTTGAGCGGTCAGATCCACTGTCCCACAGGTTGGCGGTGTGATTCCAGCTCCCACAGATGAATAGTCATGTCATTGCGTCCTTGGGCAAGACACTTAATCCAACTCTCCCCCAGTGAAGATGGAAAAGTGCTATATAAAAATTTCACCATCACCAAAACCAAATATTCTTACATAAACTCATTTTAGTGCAATAAATCAATCCATAAATAAACACATAACCCTAAAACGGAAATCGGTTCATCATTAAATTGGAATGTTTTCATCATATCATCGTATCAAAACCCAAGTTCTTGTTCTTCACTGAATTCATCCCTTTGTAAATGACACTCGTATATATTTAGTTTGATTTAAAAGGTTAGTCCCAGCGTCAGTAACACTGTCACTTGTCTTTGGTGCTGTCCGTGGTGCTGAACTTGGCAGCACATGTAGTTCAGCACCATGTTTGGACTCAACTGTTTAAAACTAAATATTTTGTCTTTTGAATGGAGAAAAGTCCCCAAAATGTCACCTATAACAGGAAACTGATACAGAGAAATATACAAAATTAGTTGTCACTTACAATATTACGATATTTTCTCATCTGTTCTAATGTTGTTTCCTCATCAAAAACAGGAGTTGTGTTTTGTTTCATTCACGCATGTTTAACACACAAATCCTGCATATTTAGGCTGTGTTTTTCTCTCAAACTGTGAAACACTTTGTTCCACCTTGTGATGTCATCATGTGGTAATACAGGAAGTGCTCCACTGTGTTTTTAAACTCCATACACTTTCACTAGAATCATTTGGATAGTTTTAGCCCTGGAATTGCCAATCTCTTCTGAACCAAAAGTAAAAGGAGCTGTTAAGTTAACCTCCTCATGACATCACAAGGTGGGACAGAGCATTTTGAGCTTTGGAGATGTAGACAGGCTAATAATAAAGTGTTACTCAAACATGTGTGAATGAAACAAAACACAACTTCAGGTGTGTTTTTGAGGAGGTAACATAACATTATAACATGTCTTAAAGCTCACAAGAGTCAATTTTGCATAAAGTAGGACCTTCAAATATATATATTTTTTTTAGCACCAGATGCAGTTCCAGTCACAAACGTCTAAATCCAAATTCATATATTTCCAAACTGTGCTCATTTAAAGTATTTTTTTTTTTCAATTCCCATTTTGTAAACACTAAATATATTGTTGTTTTTTCCTTGCAGTATCCTCGGCATGCATCTGTTCGGCTGCAAATTCGGTTCGGAAAGAGATGGAGACACACTTCCTGATCGCAAGAACTTTGATTCCCTTCTTTGGGCCATCGTCACTGTATTCCAGGTAACGCAGTTTCATTTGTGTATAGCAAAAAAACCCAAAAAACAATATTATGCTAAATAGACATGGATTTAGTGTTTATGTTGGACTATTTATTCATTAAAAACCTTACTTGGAGTGGTATTTGAATAAGGGATGTTTGATCAATAGTGCTCTTTAGGCTTTCTCTCTAGAGCTCATGTGTCAAACTCAAGGCCCGGGGGCCAAATGCGGCCCGCCACGTCATTTTATGTGGCCCACGAGAAGGTAAATTAAGACTTGACTGTCATTTTAAAATAAGTCTGTGCTGCTTTAATGTGTGCATCGACAATAAACTAATGAGATTTTCCCAACAAATGGCACTGAGAAATATTTGCAAATAATCATCCCAAATTGTTGAGGAAGAGGAAAATTGTCAGCGTGGAAGGCAGTTTCAAGAAAGGTGTTAAAGGTGAATACAAGTTTGTGCTTTAAGGAGAAAATCTGTATGTTTTTTGTGTTATGAGGCGGGATCGGTACAATCTACGTAGACATTCTGACAACAAACATGGAGCTAATGAAAAAGTGAAAAAGTTAGTCTGCAAGAAAAACAACAAATTGTCCAATAATTAAAAGGCTAAAAAAGTCTGTTTTTGAAGCAGAGCTGAAGGTTCTGACCAGACACACACTTTTAAAAATGTCACTTTATCAGGAAATACACAGTTACACGGAGTTACACAGACACGTAATATTTGCAACTTGAATAAGTAATAAATACAGAAACATTTAACAAGTTTAAAAGTAGTTACATTTATTTTACATGACATTTGTTTACATTTAGTGACATTTATCCTGCCGCACAGTCACATCTGGCCCTTGATGGCGGCCATTTTCCTGATGTCTGACGCCTCTGCTCTAGAGTTACAAATGCTTTCACTTCATGATGTCATCAAGTGTCAAAACTGGAAAAAACTAAACATACAAATAGGACAAAATTTCACCGTTTCTGAATGGTGTCTTGATCTATGTTCTGTAATACTAGCAGACTTCAGAATTATTCCCTACACAGCTGGACTGTCTGAAAAACTTCAGAGGATTTTTAAACAGCATGAAATCCTGGTCTATTTTAGGCCTACAAACACTTTAAGACAGAAACTGGTTCACCCAAAGGACAAAACCCCGAGCCACAAGCAAAGCAATGTGGTCTACTCTGTTCAAAGTAGTGAAGACCACAGTGTGGGTTAAAATAAAAACAGCCACTTCATAAGAGAATGTACCAATACCACCGTGAGAGCAGCTCAGGACTCCAATCTGCGGTTCATCTCCATCTCAAAGCCACTAACCACTGCTTTGAAAATACTGAGCTACATATTTTAGCCAAAGAAAATAAATAGTTTGAGGGAAGTTAAAGAAGCAATTTTTGTTAGGAAATACAATCCATATTTGAATAAGAATGCGGGGTTTGGACACAACTTATCTCCTATTTATAACTGCATCCTCAGACCTAAATCAAAACAAGGAAAACAATAGTGATAGCCAGTATGCTAATAGCTGTGAGAGCACCCATTAGGGACCTGAACGATTATGCAAAATATGACTCAAGCGCACTTCACACTTAGTAAAGCTCATTAGACCAAGCCAACAAACAGAAACTATAAACAGGTGTGGTGTGTTTCAGTGTAGTTAGCTCCTCTTTTCAGATATAGATCTTCAAACATAAGGCAGTATCCAGCAGCAATCTAAACAGAAGATTCACTCTAAAACTTAAAACAGACTTAATGGTTATCTTCAAAAACGACTTTTGTTTTGTTTTACATATAAATGACTCTGAATGGTATAGAAAGTGAGTGTTTGTTACACTGAAGTATTGAAATTAGTATTGAATAATGTGCTTTTAGTATCAGAATCAGGTTTGAAATTTTAGAAATGTTTGTATTATGACAACAGTACGCAGTTATCCAACTTTAAAGCTAGCTGCGACTATTTTTAGCCTAGTCCTCGTGCCTTCTTCTGGCACTAGCTGAGACTTTATTCCACAGCTTTGTGAAGAACATTGTTATTACTAGTTTTCCAAAGATAATATATTTCAATTATGTAACTTTAAATCATAGATCATGTTTAGAAATGGACTAAGGGAGTGATGTAGCCCATAGTGTACATCTCCAGCTAAATGAAGCTAGCAGTTATAGCCGCTAATTTGCAGCTAAGACCCGCATTTGGAAATCTGCGCAACAAAACAGCCAATCAGGAGCGAAGTTGTTGCAGATACTCACCTTTTCCACGGGTTGAGCACTTAGATGAACCGTGACAGCTGCAAATCAAACCTGTTGCTAACGCTAGCGGGAATGACGAGCCTGACAACAGCAGTTACAGAGAGACGGACGACAATTATTCAACAGAAAGTGGATTCGAACCAGACATCCTCCCTTTCTATTTAGCACTGGCTAGCTCTGCCCATCTATATCTATATCTATACAGTCAAAGTTGTATTATATTATTTCAAAACGCTCAAATATGAGACCTTTAATTTAATTTCTTTCAGTTCATTCCTCACTGTCCTCTGCCCAATTAGCTCTGGTTTCATGCTCAGTGTCCCTGCTAACACAAGTCAGCCGAGCGGTGACCCAAAGCCGATGGAGTTTGAACGAATCGGCCAATTATAACGCGCCCTTAAAACTCCTCTCCCCTCTTTTACGGAAGAAAAATATCTCCTAAATCAATAAATCATTTCAAATCTACTATTTTGACCTTCGTTGCCTACATTTATCCAAAGATATATATGTATTTTTTTCCCTTGTTCAGGAGGCGAAGCATATGCCAAGTGAAATTAGTGAAACATGTAATTTAAGTCATGCATTTGTAGCCTATATATAGACGTGATATATAATTGAATGGTACATGTGCTGTCTGGCAGTCGTGTACATGTGTGTATATATGTACTGGACATGACTATTCCTCTGTGCAATGTAGGACTGTGCATTACTGAGACAGGAAATGAACGTACAACTTAATAATTTAGAAATCTAATTATACTATTTGAGATATTATGGCGACAGTAGCTCAGTTGGTAGAACGTTTGTCCTCTGGAGATTGGCGGTTCGAATCCGGCTCTCGACATAAACATCATCGGTTAAGCTGGGAGATTCGTTGACGCACAGGTTGGCGGTGCGATTCTAGGTCCCACGGATGAATACTGGCGTTGTTTCGTTGGGCAAAACACTTAAACTTGGTGTATGAATGTGTGAGGGATTCCTTGATGTAAAGCGCTTTGAGTGACTCGAGAAACCGTTTGCCATGACCGTTTATTTTGCAAACCGAATTGATCCCTTTAAGCTGATGTCGTCAAGATTCACTATGTTGGTGAAGCTAACCGATGCACTGCACTGTCTAAAAATCTGTTACTCAAGTTAGATTTTAATCTGAGGTTTGTGTTTATATGTGTCGCTAAAACATATACTAAAATTGGAACGATACAGAGAAGATTAGCACGGCCCCTGTTCAAGTGTTTTCAACAAAAAAAGTTAAGAGTGACTGAAACTTTTGGCTAATGTTATTCGAGAGGAACTTGTTTAACAGCACAAATCAGCTCACCTGATGTAGTTTCAGCTGAGACAGTAGTTCTTTATGGTCAGATTGTGTCAAAACAAACCTCAACAGACTCCAAAAGGACAAATTTGACAAGATATGGGAGAAATGGAAGTCTTATATTCTGCTTCGAAGAACAGAATTTGTCTTCGTCTGATCCGGTGACTATTGGTTATGTGAGATTTTGTTTCTTTTGTTTACTGTTTGAATGTTGTGACGTCTCTGTCCTTTTTATGTTTCTAAAGTAAAACTCTAGAAAGATAAAATAAAATTTAAAAAAAGAAATGGTTACAGGCTCCTGAAAATACATTGTTTAAATCTATTTTGTGTTTTTTCTTGAGTTTCAGACACTGCAAACACTTATCAGCCTTTTTGGGTGCTAGTTTTAGCCCAGTTTAGTCCAGATGTAGACTTGGTTTGATCCTCCTGTTCTAGTCCTGGTTTAGTCCTGGTTGAGTCTATCTTCAGTTCCGGGTTTAGTCCCACTTTATTCCCAATTTTGATGTGCAAATGTGCATGCATCCTAAAGGTTCTGAACAAGGACTAAACCAGGTCTAAATCAGGACTAAAACAGGACTAAAGCAGGACTAAAGCAGGACTAAAGAGACTCAAGCCATACCAAGTAAAGAAAATAAGGGCACATTAAAGACACTGCGCCTCATTTATGTTAAAAACGTGAAAAACAACTAGTTTTCAATGGTTTGCAGTTATTCCTCACTTACCTTATGCATTCGGAGCACTCTAATTACTCTCTGTGATGAGTTTATAAGCAATTTTCACAACTTTCAGTGGAGATGGGTGCAGAGTTTTGCCATCACGTTACTGCTTCCTGAATATTGGATTTAGTTTGACCTCAAGAGCTCCTTATACAATATAACTTCACTGGGGCAAGACACATTTTGCTCAAATACATGAGGGAAAAATGGTATAGTTGCGCAATCACTGCATCAAAATTGAGGTTAAAGCAGATTTATTTCTGGACTCGATCTGATTTGACGTCTGTTGTGTTGCCAGATTCTGACTCAGGAGGATTGGAACAAGGTCCTGTACAACGGCATGGCCTCCACTACCCCTGTGGCTGCTCTGTACTTCATCGCTCTCATGACCTTTGGGAACTACGTGCTCTTCAACTTGCTGGTGGCTATCCTGGTGGAGGGTTTCCAGGCAGAGGTATGGCTGTGTCTACGATAATGAGGTGTACAGAAAGTTGGATAGAGTGGGTGAAGAAATGGCTTGTGTAAGGATGCGCTCATGCTTCACACACTGCACAGTTTGTTCTGCAAGTTTGGAGCTTTGTTTTTGCTTGGTTCAGAATCCAGGCCTGAATGCAAAATAGCAAAGCACGTGATAATTTTTCTTTGTTTTATTTTCTAGTATATATTTTTTATAATATGCATATTTAAAACCTAAATGTTAAGTAAGTTTAATAAATAAATTGTTGTTGAAGTTTGACCTTTTAATGGAGGGTCCAGTATCTTATTGTCTCCATGCGGATGTTTTTGCTACACCTGGGGATGTTCCACAGTTTTTGTATTTATTCAGATCCATATTCTTGCTGTGAGTGGGGTTGCTTCTTCACAGATCTGACCTGTAACTTATGTGAGCTATTAATTTAATTTAATTTTATCAGAAAGTCCCATTGAGATTGCATTTCATTTTCAAGGGAGTCCTGAGTGCACAGTTAAAACGTACAACATTTACAATTAATAAAATGCATAGTACGATGTGAATTTAAATATTTACTGAACCCATGGGCCACAGGCTTCAGTTGAAACAGGTGTCTGCTTGTCTTGGAGATGGATATATTTACAGTGATACTATAGATCATTCCAGGAAAAGCAAAAACATCTCCATGGAGACACCAGATAAGACCCAAGATGTAGTCTGTGCAAAGAGACACTCCAGCACATCACTGCAACAAGTGGTGGACATAATGTACAGAAACAACTGTGCGTGAATGAGTATGAACTGGAGACACCAAGATCGAGGCGGGAAACACCTCCAAAGGTCGTGGAGAATGATTGAGCCAAGATCCTGTGGGACTTCAGATACAGACTGACAGACTGAAGATGAACCAACCGGACGTCATGGTGGTGGATAAACAACAGAGCAAAGCTGCTGTGGTGAACATCGCAGTACCAACACCAACTGATGGGAATATCAGGAAAAAGGAACATGAGAAACTAGAGAAATATCAAACTGGAGGAGTGGATACAGCAGATCCCAGGAAAACCATGAGACATCTCAGTCCAGAAAAGTGCAGTACTAGAAACAGCAAAGATACTGCACAGAACCCTCAGCTCACAGACGAGCTTGAAAAGAAAGGATGAGATCGCTCGCAGAGGGTGAGCAAGAGAGTTTATATATAATTTATTTATAGTATATCATAGGTCATATATATTACTTAAAGAAAATGTTGTTGTCCCCTTCTGCGGGTGACAGAAAAGAAAACAAAAACAACCCATACAATTTATGATAATTACACGTTTCATGTTCCACTCTCTGCAGCAAATTTTGTCTAATATACAATGAGTTCAACCCCAGTGTTTTTATTGTGTTTTGTGTGTTATGGTCACAAAACCAGGGCTTTTAAAAAGGACTGGCCTGACTGAGTCTTTGTGCGGACAGTGCATGTGTCTGCTGCGTGCACATTACAGGAGGCGGTGCAGAGCGGGGTCCTTTTGTGAGGCGACACCAGAGCTGATACTGATGGACCCCAGCTCCACACAGGCACAAATCAATCGGCTTTTACATCTTAAAAGCTTTCAGGAATTGAGTTTGGCCACGAGAAATACAACAGCTGCTTGTCCTCACCAGCAGCGAACGCACTTTAGATCAAACTGACAATTGTTTTTAGCTCAGTTCAAATAGCTTTTTTTTAATTTAATGAAAAGTATTATTAAAAGTACGCATTTTTTCCATCATTTATGTTTACGCCAATCATCACAAAAGTGGTATTTTGGTGGTGACAATCCAGCATCTGCTTGTCTGTATAAAGATGTTTTCAATAGCAAGAGTTTGTATTGAAAAATGAATAGTAAAAAACAAAACAAAAAACCCCAAAACAAAATTAAAACATAATAACACTTATCTATTGTGAGTCGGCTTGCCTCGCCTCAGACCTGACCTGTAACTTGACCCGGAGGTATCAGTAGCTCAACTTCACGGAGATAGATACAACAGTTAATGCCATACTATGAAACATTCTAGGCAACACAATAACATCTAGATTAGGGCAATTTGAATGGAAAAAAATAGCAAATAAAAAAATCAAAACCTCCTGTTTTATTCTGCATAAAAACAGCTAATTTTCTAAAATATCCCTGTGTGTCAGATGCCCTCCCTGTGTGTCAGATGCCCTCCCTGTGTCTCCATGGGGTCTTATTCTGCTTAAAAACCGCTAACCCTGTAATTTAAATCTGCTCTGAAATGTGAAATGTCTTGTATTAGTTTATCAGTTCATATTTTAGTATTTTTATAAATCCTTCGAGATGCGTTTAAATGATGAACTTTGAACAGAATCCTACTATTAAAACAAACATTGCAAATCTAAAAAATTGCCCCGTTCAGCCCTAGACATCCACAACAACAGCGTAGCAGAGCCTCTAACTGTAAAGTTACGTAGTGCACCTTTAAAGGGCCCATATCACGCTGTTATAATCTGTTTCCTCATCACAAACAGACCTGGAGTTGAGTTTTGTTTCATTCACACATGTTTAACACACAAACACACACATTTACTATAGCCTGAGTTCTTCCCTCAAACAGAAAACACTCTGTTCCACCTTGTGATGTCACGTTGTAATACAGGAAGTGTGTTTTTAAACTCCACACACCTTCACTAGAATCATTTGGACAGTTTCAACCCTGGAATTGCCCCAATCTTTACTGAACTAAAGGTAAAAGGTGTAGCTGTTTACTTGAAAACAACCACTTCATGACATCACAAGGTGGAATGGCGCATTTTGAGGTTTGGAGATGTAGATGTGAATGAAACAAAACACAACTCGAGGTATTATAACACGGCTTAACGCTCACAACAGTCAATTTTGTGTAATATAGAACCTTTAATCCTGCACTTCGTAACTTTATTCGCAAAAATAACCTGCAAAAGTAGTTGGAAAAACCCAGAATGAAACGTATTCTTTAGTATATACGTGTTTATGTACCTCTGAGATCAGCAGGAGGCGATAGTCTCCTGTGGTTTCTCTGTTCTATCATTGCTGCTGTCAAACCCATTCTCTTCAGCCTTATTCAACTTTACACGCATTTCCTCCCGAACAAATGTATTTTTAGTCCGTCCAAACTTCAGCGTTGCTTAGTTACGCTCGTCTGAATGCGGTAAGGGTGTTAGGAGAATGTTCTTCAAAGCCAAGACGCAAACGTGTATTTTTAATTTGTGTGCATGAGACATAAATATAAAGAGGAGGTATTATGCAAAATTGACTTTTTGAGCTTTCTGCCATGTTATAATGTTGTTGCCTCATTAAAAACATGCCTGAAGAGGTTTTATATGTTTTCCGTGCATGTTTCGGTAAATTAGTGATATCTCCCGAGCCCTATTCTAACCTTTTTTACGGTTAGCTGTGAGATTCTGTACAACGCTCCGCCCACAATCCAAAGTCACCCACGCTACAACCACGGTAATTATCCATAAATATACAAAAACATGATAAAAAATAATAAACTATGACTTCACAAACCTGGTGCGATGTGAAGTAGGTTTATTAGCCGAATTCACAACGATTGTAATGTGATGGTGCTCTGAAGGGGGAGTGACTTAGCGCGGAGAGCAAAGGGGAGGAGGACTCAGAGCGCCAAAAACAAAAGTGAAACTTGTAAAACATGCTAATACATTGTTTTCAGTGAATATAGCATTTTCAAAACAATAAAAGAAAACATGTTGAGCTAAATATGTTACGTGTTAGCGGGTTAGCGAGTTGCTGTTTGTGAAGAAAAGTTGAAAAATATGTTGAAAATAAGAACAAAAGACTCACCAGAAACATAGTCTGACGCTTTAAACTTTAATGAATCAAAATAAAGGCAGTTTTGTATATTTATTTATTATTTGTCAGATAATAATTTTTGTTTAATTTAAAGTAGTTTTGGCCCAATTATGGAATTTCCTAATTTGAGGAAGTACAATTATAAACCTGAAATAATAACAATGACAACAGTAACGACGATAATGATGATAATGATAAAAAATAAAATAAAATAAATAATAATACTAATTAATAATACTAATTAATAATAATAATAATAATAATAATAATAATAATAATAATAATAATAATAATAATAATAATAATAATAATAATAATAATAATAATAATATAAAGGCCCATATTACTATTTCTTTTATCTATGTTATGTTTTTTCCTCATCACAAACACACCTGGAGTTGTGTTTTGTTTCATTCACACATGTTTAACACACAAACCCTGTATATTTAGCCTGAGTTCTTCTCTCACATTGAAAACACTCTGTTCCACCTTGTGATGTCATGTGGTGATACAGGAAGTGCTCCACTGTATTTTTAAACTCCAACCACCTTGAATCTAGAATCATTTGGATTATTTCAGCCCTGGAATTGCCCATCTCTACTGAACTAAAGCCAAAAGGAGCTGTTAACTTGAAAACTACCACTTCATGACATCACAAGGTGGAACAGAGCATTTTAAACTTTGGAGATGTAGACAAACTAATAATAAAGTGTTACTCAGACATGTGTGAATGAAACAAAACACAACTCCAGGTGTGTTTTTAAGAAGATAACAGCATTATAACAAGGTTTAGATCTCACACGACTCCATTTGGCGTAATATAGGATCGTTCAAGTGCATATGGCAGGTTTCATGTTTTTCTAATTATCACTTTGGTTTGGTGGGAAAATACCTGTTGTGAATACTCACACCTTTACATCAGTCCATAGGCAGTTCATGGAAAAATGTACAAAAATACAACAAGTATAGGTGAGTGCTACAAATGAATACCTCTACCTATGTCATCAACAGGATTTAGTATTGAAAGTATAAATATTGTGCGATTTAAACCCATTTTGGCCCTTGTGAACAGCATGGTTGCCAGGTAACAGTTACAGAATTACCTTTATGTTTCTCATATATACTGCCTGTGTCCAACCAGGAAGTACAATTTAAAACTAGAAAACAAAAAATAGACTAGATTTTTTTTTTTTTTTTTTGTCTTTTGTAAAATTGTAAATACGGTTAGGTCAGGGGTGTCCAAACTAGGGCCCGGGGGCTAAATGCGGCCCTCAGACCTTCAGGTAAACTGGCCCATTTGCGCATAATCAGTACTTTTTATGGCAAATTTGAGTAATCCTATTAATTTAACCTAAATAACATCATATTACATTGTCATACAGGCCTAATATTAATATTTCAAGCCTTATTTAAAGTATGAAGTCAAAACTATGTTAAATGCACCATCTGAATTATCCACTGTATTGATCACTGGCCCTCCATGTCGATTATTTTTCAAGATATGGCCCTTGGTGAAAAGAGTTTGAGCTGAGTTTGACTAAATTAAATAGTTGAACTTATCATATGCACTTTAAAAATAATTTTCTTAAATGAGTAAATTCAACCTAATTCCAACCTCCTGTTTATGTATGTATGTATTTTTTTTTATTTTTTTTTTGACAAATTTGTTGACCTGGTTCATGGTTAATATCTGTATAATTACTGGGCCTATCAACATGCAACAAAAACTGGTACAAAGTTCAACGTTTTAATTGTTTTGTATAGTTTGTGTCGTCCATGATTAGCATTTTCAGAGCAGTGTTTGAGCGATTCATGCAAGTTTGAGTACTCCTGTATTGTGTTTCTGAGAATTGAGTGCTCAGAAAATTCTTGCCCACAGCACAACACTTCAGTTTCCCAGAAAAATTCGAGCTCCGGGTCATACTCTTAAAAACAATGTTGCCAAACCAATTTCATAAAAGTAGAAATTCACTAGTCTCTATAGTGAAATGCCACAAGGATGAGGCAGAAACATCAGTAGAGGATCCATTTTGCAGTTTAAAACGTATTTAAATTATGAAATGTCATTAAAATAATTATCTAAGAACATTAGTTTATCACTAAATACCATAAAAAAGCATAATATGACTTCTCCAACCTGGCAAATCATAAATTTCACTACATTGTACCTTAACCTTAACCTCTCAAGCTACTCAACCTCTAAAACTATTCATATAAATCCACTCTCTCTTCATTCATTCATCGAGTCATTTTAGCTACAACCTTTCCCCGCTTCATCTCCACCGCAGCAGCAGAACCATCAACCTCCTCAGCCTCTCCATTTCCTCCTCTTCTCCATTTAAATCTACTCTTCTGTCATCAAATTATGTCTTTTCCTGCCAAAGTCTAACTCCCAAAGTTTATCAGTCGTGTAGAAGATAAAGAAGTACTTTTGTCTCTCATGGTTTAATCTTGTTTAAAAAAAAAAAAAAAAGTAATAATAAATAAATAAATAAATTACTGGTTTTGATGTGTTCATTCCAAAAATCGAATCCTCTGCAGAGAGTGGTACATTTTTTTTCACTTAAAATAGCATTGTTTTTCATTTGGGATATGGAAAAACTATGGAAAACCAAATTAAATGTTGAAATGGAAATAAAAAAACAAACACAAAAAAACCCCAGCATTAACAACACAATTAAATATAACCAATTTTTTTTTTGTTTTATAACCTGTATTTTTTTGTTTTATATTGAAAAAAGGTTGTGACAGTACTGCTAGCATACGTGCGTTACATCACTTTGGTCATATACGGGGTGGAACATAAGTTAAAGTAGTAAAGTACTGTGTTTAAGTGCAATTTTGAGGTATCTATACTTACGTAATTTTAAAATGGATACTTTTTACTTTTACTTCACTATATCTGAGGGCAGGTATCTGTACAGGACTTTTTATTTTTTAAAGACTGATTTAATTGTTTCTGTTGAACAAATCAGTTTATTGTGTGATGTACTTTTGTTTTTTAATCTTTAAGTACATTTTTAAACAGGTACTTTAATATGTCTACTGACGTTTTCTTATGTGATACTTTTATTTGAGTTTTTTTGGGGTTTTTTTTTCGGTTAACAAAACCATTAATGGACAAGAAAATCTATATGGTCATGTTTGTGTCATCAACGCAATGCTAAGTGAACGCTATGCTAACGGTTTGATTAGCATTTCACCAGTGTTTTTAGCAGGTAATCCAATGTGTCGATGCTTGTACGTTTCGATTTCTCTCTTCACCCTAACGTTAAAGCATATTAAATGTCAATATGCTTCAATCCAGCATAAGGAAACACAACATTTCATCTAATTTTAACCCATTTTGTCCCTGATCTGAGCAGCTTTTGCAGTTTTCTCCTCTCTCCTCTTCTCAGCTGACGTTAAAGAGCCTGTGCCTGATTTTAATCTCTTCCAGTTAAGATTAAAAACTCTTTATGTTATTGGAATTAAACAGCATTGTGTCAGATAATACCATAGACCAGGTGTCTCAAACTCAAGGCCCGGGTGGCAATTGCGGCCCGCAAGATGATAATTTGTGGCCCGCAGGACAATATGAAAGTTTATTGTTAGTGTGGCTTTACCATGTTGCCTGTAGAAGGTTCCGCCAAGTTGGTAAACCCCAAACACACGTGTCACTCGCGCTGTGTACTCCCGTCACAAAAGATTCAACAAATAACAAATATAAAATCTACAAGAATTAGCGTATTTCCTCATGTACGTTGAAAACAGCGATGACGTTTGAGAAAATTTTAGAAGTGGACTGAGTTAGTGTGACGTCACCCATAGCGTTCGGTTCCAGTCAAATGAAGATTGCCGAGGCTAGCAGTTATAGCGGCTAATTTGGAGCGAAGTTGCATATTTGGAATTTTGACCGCGAGTATCATAGCAACCAAAGAGCCAGTCCAGAGTGAGGTTGTTGAAGGTAATGCCACTTCTTACCTGCACCATTGGTTTAGCAATAAAGGGACACTTAGCAGTGCTATCGATCAAACCTGTTGCTAACACTAGCGAAAGAAGGCGCCTCATTGGTCTGTCATTAATGTTCATATCTTCATTTACAGATAAAATAGCCAAATAATAACACCAGGAGCGTGGAATATGAACTGTTTAAGACCAAAATGATGAGCCTGACAGCAACAGCTACAATTTTTCAGTAAAAAGTGAATTGGAACCAGTAGCGTGGCGATACTAACTTCCTGTTTGGAATGCAGTGGCTAGCACGCTAGCTATATCCATTTATATATACTGTTTAGTCTATGAATACTATCTAATAAAGAAGCTACTGATTAGATTGTTTTTATTCACCCAATCATAAACAGTAGTCACTAAGGATTATGGGAAACACCTGCCTGACCCTATGCCAGACAGTCATTTCTCGGTCATGGTGCAATATCACAACAACAGAAAGGATTAAGTGGGAGGGGCTACAGTTCACGCTCAAACATGTTCCTCACTCATGTTTTCCAATCAGGCACAAGCTCTTTAACTTTCAAAACTAACCCCAACTAACCCTCTGACTCTCCTCTTGTGCGTCTCTTGTCTTTTGTCCCTCTGTCCTTTCCTGTCCTTTCCTGTCCTTTCCTCTCCAACCTCCAGGAAGTGGCCAAGCGGGAGGACTTGCATGCCCAGCTAAGTCTGATCCAGCTGCCTGTAGAGCCGGGGGTAGGTACCGCACTGCAAGTTTCAGGCCTGCTTCCTTTTCCACACTGACATGACCCTTTGACCTTGTTCTTGACCCGTGACCTCCAGTGTAAAAGGTCAATCCAGTGTAAAAGGGCAATCAAACTGTGATGCATATTCTTGTAATACATGTTATTTTTACTGTTCAAATGTGTGCTAATGTTCAGCGTTTAAAGGTATATGCACATTTTTAGCAAGTTTCTACTAAAAGGTGTGAAGAAAAGTGTTGGTGCTACGTTAAAATGTTATGTTATAGTGTTTTATATGACAAAAGGGGACATGTTGCTAGACCTAGACCATTTTCAACATTAATCACAAAAATCCTCCTGTGTTTAAAGGTCCTGTATTACACAAAATTGACTCTTGTGAGTTTTAAGTCATGTTAGAATGTTGCTACCACCTCAAAAACATATTCGGAGTTGTGTTTTGGTTCATTCCCACATGTTTGAGTAACACTTTATTATTAGTCTGTCTACATTTCCAAAGCTCAAAATGCTCTGTTCCATCTTGTGATGTCACATAGTGGTAGTTTTCAAATTAACGTCTACCTTTTACCTTTTATTTACTATAGATTGGAAATTCCAGGACTGAAATAATAGTGTATGGAGGTGTATGGAGTTTAAAGACACATGTTTATATATATATATATATATATATATATATATATATATATATATATATATATATATATATATATATATATATATATATATATATATATATATATATATATATATATATATATATATACATATATATATATATATATATATATATATATATATATATATATACATATATATATATATATATATATATATATATATATATATATATATATATATATATATATATATATTTTTTTTTTTTTTTTTTTTTTTTTTTTGACAAAATATTTTCATGTTAGTTTATTTATACTTGCAGAGAAGATTTTGAACATTGTGTCAGTTTTTGTTTTATGTGGATTTTTTTTTATTATTACAAATTTATTACAAATATACAAATATATAAACAGTGAACAATGACAAGAGGCTTAAGCATTACATTACATTCATACAGCATGTGCAAAAATATTAAAGAAACGTATACAAAATAAATACAGTGGTACATTTTAAATTCTAATTCCTACTAATTCATACATATTTAATTCCTAAATTCTTTAAATTTGTGCAAAGTTCTTTTGTTTTCAGGGCTTTTGGGTTTGAACGATAGTTTAAAGAAATTATATAAGAACAACAATACAGCAACTTTGGGTTTCTGGTTAGAAAATGTACAACAATGAATATGAATAATGATTCATGAATATGAATGAATATATTTTGAGAGGATTAGGACTAGATTAAGGTTTTTTTTCCCACATCTTTTTCAAAAACACCAACTTTAAAAACATAGTGGAGCACTTCCTGTATCACCACATGACATCACAAGGTGGAACAGAGTGTTTTCTGTTTCAGAGAACAACTCAAATTTGCAGGATTTTGTGTTAAACATGTGTGAATGAAACAAAACACAACTCTAGGTTTGTTTTGACGAGGAAACAACATTGTAACACTAAGAAAACAGCGTCATATGGGCCCTTTAAGTTGTAACCAGGGGTATGGGTGTACATAAGCATTTGACCAAGGTACTTGCAACGATTTTAGATTCAAAAGAAAACTGGAACTAATATAGCATTTGAATATGTTCTGTGCACTGCAGAAAGACGTGACTGCACCCCAGTCACAGTCATTCAAACATGTTTGTGACGCACCCCAGTAGAGCAGCCTGTTCAATGACCCACACACACAGACCAGTTGCCAATGAAAAGGAGCCAAGGGGACGCTGGAAATAGTGTCTGGGATAAAATTTTATGTTATGTTGGCTTTGTCTGAAGAGAGACGCACAACAGCAAGGCGTCGCTTCCCATAAAGATGCAACTGTAAGATAACTGGGGCTATTGTGCACAGAGCAAATTCTGGTTCAGACATGGTTTGGACCTGGAATTGTCCCTGTTTAAACATAATTTACTCCTTAAAACAAGAAAATAATATAATTCACAATAAAAAAGAAGTAAAAGTACATAATAAAGGGGGTATTCAGAATGTGAGACGACTCGTAGGGGGCGCTCAGGACAAAAAAAGATTGGAAACCACTGGTGTAAATAATGGTCGAGGAGGCGCAAAACTGATCCCTGAGGAACACCAACTACTGTGCTCAGAAGTACAAAGATTGAAAAAAAAAAAAAAACCTGAACAAAAAACTAATGTACACAAGGTAAAGTTTTCTGAAAGTTCTCCCTCTGCAGTCTGCATGTTGCCTGTACATGATTTGTGCCAACAATGAAATAGATTAAAAAGGAATGCATGATTTTGCTCTGCATGACTGCTGCAGCTATTGTTTATTTGCTTTTAAAAGGGCATGATGTTGAGTGAGCTTCTGTACAATTTTTTTTACATGTTTTATTTTTCTTTTTATTCCCATTAATTTTATTTTATTTTATTTTTTGTATTTATTTTTATTTTATTTTATGTATTTATTTTATTTTATTTTTTTG
Organism: Periophthalmus magnuspinnatus; assembly: GCF_009829125.3. NCBI lineage: Eukaryota > Metazoa > Chordata > Actinopteri > Gobiiformes > Gobiidae > Periophthalmus > Periophthalmus magnuspinnatus. The sequence continues at coordinate 20,469,522 of NC_047144.1, forward strand.
TATTTATTTTATTTTATTTTTTGTATTTATTTTATTTTTATTTTTTGTATTTATTTCATTTTTATTTTTTGTATTTATTTTATTTATATTGTATTTTATTTATATTTTATTTATTTATTTTTATTTTATTTAATTTTTTGCCACAACACATTCATTTAAACTAGGTATTTTCTGAAGGATAATTGTTAAACTGTTATTTTTCTGTTAATAGGTTGTGCTCACATGACATAACAATCTAAAATTTCTATAGACACATGACAATTCTCCATAAATATACAAAACTGTACACTACAACTTCGCAAACCCGATGCTATGTGCAGTGGTTTCATTCAGGCTCAGGCTTTTGTGTTAACGCTCTGAAGGGGGAGCGATTTATCTTGGGGAGCAATGGGAGTAGAAACTTATGAACTCATAAAGCACGTTAATACTTTGTTTTTCGGCGTCTGTAGCATTTTAAAAACAATAAAACGTAACATAGTGATATGAATATGTTATGTTTCAGCAGTTAATACCCCAGAAATGTAAAATCCCCCATCTTGAAGCCATAAAATTTGATTAGCAAATTTGTGGAGCCAATACCAAATAAATAACGATAAGGTTCAACATTTGTAAGTCGTAAGTTTGGGTATCTGTCTCAAAAACTGCGCATTTTATGACATCGAAATCTATAACATTACACAACTTTAAACTACCTATCAAGAGACTCTATCCCCGGTTTACTACAAGCTATAAAACTTTGAAAAAAAAAAAAAAAAAAAAGACTCCCCATTTCCAATTCTGTTTTATCTGTCTGCTGCATCAGAGTTAGAGGGGTTCATTTGGCTTATGGGGAGTCCGAAGATCAGGCGATAAATCCGTTCGACTATTATGGGATGTTAGCTAATAAAGACCGCTGGGAGATCACTACTGTTTGCACGGATCGGGCTCGTATAACGCCGGGCCGGTATCCACGGCGATATGAGCAGTGCGCCGTCGAGTGCTGTTGTAAAGTCTTTCAGCGGGATCCAGGAGAGAGCCAGGAGTGAGCCAGGATTTAGCGATTTGTTGGATTTTGTAATCACGCACGGGGAATAAGGGAAAGGTGGACGGAAAGTGGAGTTTGGGGTTGTTATAGCGGGATGTGGTTGGTTTTAATGGGATGCCAGCTAACTGCAAAGATCATATGGTTTTATTATTTTAAAAGTATTACAAGTATTCAGGTTGCAGTACTCTTTACTTCAGCCTAAACCCCTTCAGTCATGATAGAAATGTTATGTACAACCTTATACAAGTTGAATAATGTTTGATTTGAATGTAATGACCGAATAAATAAATATCTATCAAACTGATTGGACCATTTATTGGAATATATTTTAATGCAACAATAAATACATTTTCAAAGTATTCTTGCCATCACCAGTAATAATAATAATGATAAAATAATAATAATAATAATAATAATAATAATACAATAATAATAATAATGATAATATAATAATAATAATAATAATAACAGTAAAAATATAATAAAATAATACAATAATAATAATAATAATACATTTTATTTATAATGCACTCTTCATTTCATAGAATCTCAAGAGTGCTACAATAAAACAAGAACTTTAAACCAATACTAATCGCTAAATGCTAAATGCTAAATGCTAAATGCTAAAAAAACAACAAAAACAAAACATCAACAAGAAGCTTTTCTAGATAAAAAGGTCTTTAGATTAGCTTTAAAAATGTAATTTCTAATAAAGCATAAACGTGTCCCTTTGTTTCAGTATATATTTTTCACGCTGTAGGCTGGTGTATAAAGGTGTAGGACTGTGCGATACGGCCAAAAACATGGGCTCTGTGCACAATGCTAAACGGCTGGCTCACGGTTAGCGACTTCCTGTCCAATTCTATCTCTGTGTTGTTGTTGTTTTGCTGACTCCTGCTAAATTTATTAACTACTTAAAGATGACGGAGTTGACAAAGAGCTGGACTTTACAAATTAGATAAATGACAGGTGTTTGTGCTTCGGTGCTAACGCTAATGCTAACTAAAATAATGACACAAGCTAACATAATCTACATATAAAACAATCAAACTGTCTTTACTTGAATTGGTTGTTTATTTTATATTATCTGCTTTAATATAAGTTAGCATTAGCTTTGAGAAACAGTGAGCTAGCTGTGTACAGAGCGTATTGATCGCTTCTGCTTTTTTTCTCTGAATTGATCAATCACCGTTCCAGATTATGTTTTATTTGTTCCTATTAAAAACAAATGAATATGTCTTTATATCTTTTTTCATGAGTATCAACAAGACAGACTTTCAATGAACGTAATTAAACTTCGAAACCAACTCTAAACCTTAGCAATTAGCAACATTAGCAATCCCAAGCTAATCACTGACCGTTTTAAACTATTTGATCTATATTCTATTAAAACTTTTACCCTAATTGGAGGTTTAATACAATTCAAAATCTAGGATAAACCACACAAAATAAGTGAACCGAGGCAGTTGAACGTGTTATCAGAAAACAGAGTCCTTTTGAAACGCCTGGCGCTCCGAACCCCCCTGCTCCGAGAATAGCAGTTATGTTTGGGAGGCTTGTTTACACGCTGGCACCCCAATTTGGAGCGAACGTTTGGGACAGGAGATGGGCCAGACCGCTGCTGCTGATAGCCACAATAACACGGGAGGCACCGCGGCTCCGGGGCAGTCCAATTACACCCACTGAAATGAGGCTAAATGGGAGACGGAGGTTAGGAATAAGGAGGATAGAGCGACGGTGTGTGCTGAGATCCAAATGCAGCTCCAACCAAGTGTTTATTTGGTTAGTAATACAATACGTTTGATAAAAAAAATAGAAATTAGAACTACATATTCTGTCTTTTTGTAGAAAAATCGACTTGTAGCTGCAAAAATGTCCTAAAATACACGGGATTCTTGTATTAGTTAAGATATTTTTGCCATCTTTCAAACGTTGACACTCCTGGAATTGTTTGCAAATTTGAATATTTTATAGCAATCGCAAAAAACAAACAAACAAACTATTCAACTTTTCATCAAATTTGTGCAGCCCTAGTTATACAAGTACAAGTTCTGTATGTAGGCTTAGATCTAGTGTGAACTGTACCTGAAACATACTTAGCGTGTTCATACAACTCTTAATGGGTGTTTTTCACATCTATTAGCATCCTGGCAAGCTCTATCGTTCTCTTTGTTTCTTTTGTTTGCTTTGGGTCTGAGGATGGAGGATGGGGAAAGATGATGTCCAAGGCCCCCATTCCTGTTCAAGGAAGAAAGTTTATAGTTATACTTTGCAAATTAAGTAAAGAGAAGCGAGTTTTATTCACATATTTTGTTGTGTTTTCACGTTATCCAATCCAGAGACACAGAGAAAAACAATGATTTGAATTAAAATTTGGCGTATGGAGACAAGTTGTAGCTATAAACATGTTCTAAAATGCATGAGATTCTTGTATTAGTTTAACATATTTTACTAATCTCTCAATAGTTAACACTCATGGAATTGTTTGCAAATTTGAATATTATCAAGCAATGGCAAAAAAAAAAAAAAAATAACAAAGAAAAAACACTATTCAACTTTTCATCAAATTTGTGCAACTCTAATTATAAATGTACAAAATGCAGACAGCGAATTTATAAAGACCAAAACTGACAAGACATACAGTATTGATATATTTGCCAAATATAAAAAAACAAAACAACAACTTTAAATTAATAGAAAGGACAAATAGGAAACTAAAGATCCATCCAATCAAATAGCCATAATCATAGCTATGGCCTTAAAAAATAGTGTCACAGTGGCTCAAACAGAGTGGTTTTCCTATCTATTGGTGTCAGAGTGATGAAAATTTGCTCTATCGCCATAGTAATTAACAACTTAAAACAAAATTTGACATGTTTTGAACGGTGAAATGTCATCAAAATGCCACCAATAAGCATGACAGTATCTTTAGTCAGCCCCAGGACAGCGGCAGGTACAAACGTAGCTCACCACCTCTGCATTTGGTAACTATATTTCATTAAATACATGTATATAATGTATTTAAAAAAAAACAACAAAAAACCAAAACCAAAACAGCAACTAATGCCTGTAAAAACGCAAGAAAAAAGTCCTTTGATATTTGTCTGTTTTGAAGTTCCTTTGAGTGACATAATGGTTACGTTTACTTTGAGTTGGCTCTTTGATGTGACACTTTCATATATTTTAAAAAGCTACTGTGATGCTTTGGTTTCTTTACATTTGTGTCAATTTGATTTCTTTGTAGCTTTGTCCTTTGAAGTTATATTCTTTTTAGTTTCACACCGAATGTTTTTAAATCTAACTTCAAAGTCATCTGAACACCTGCACTTTCTAATCTGCACATTTAAAGCACGCACTGGAATTCAAAATATGAAATAAAAAAATATATGCTGGTTCAGAGTAACTTTTATAAAAAAAATATATATATATATTAAAAATGTTTGATAAAGTTTTATTAAAAATGATAGTATTATTTATTAATCTTAGTGTTTATATAGTTTGGAGTAGGACTGCAATATTGAATAATCACAATTTAAATGGACGTAATTAGCTAATCAGATATTGTTCTCTTTGTTTCCTTTGTTTGCTTTGGGTCTGAGGATGGAGTTACAGATAAATGGGGGAAAGGTCCCCAATACTTGTTCAAAGAAGGAAGTTTATAGTTATACTTCGCATATTAACCCAAGAGAAGCAAGTTTTATTCCCATATTTTTGTTGTGTCTTCACATTGTCCAACCCAGAGAGACAGAAAAACAAATCATTTGAATTAAAACGTGCCGTATGGAGACAAGTTCTGGAGGCATTGTTAACTTTGTTCCAACGCAAGTGTGAGACGGCCCCAAATGTGAGCACCCAGCTAGCCCCGGGCACACACAAAAGCAGAAAACATCCAAACAGACAAATCGCTGAGGTGCGTTTGGTCGAGTCGGAGACAGGGAACGCCACTGTTAGCACAAAGCTAAACTAATATCGAAACTAGATATTCATTTGAACAAGTATCGATACTAAAACGTCACATTCACAGAACAGAAATGAACCTTTCCTGAATAGTTTTAGAATTATTTTGAATTGTATCCGAACAAGTATAAGACACATAGACGAGTAAACGTCCATGAAACTTCTACTTTGACGACTGAGACTACACAGATATAAGTCCACATGGAAATATAAAAGAAACTACTGTGATTTAATGTTAAAAATCACTTTCTATTGCTCAAAGACTGTTTCTAATTTTCATTTTGGTATCAGAATTGGTACTGAGCGTCTAGTCTATTCCTTAGTATCAACACTCAACGGTGCTAACATGAAGGTTTTGCCTCTACCTAAACTAGACTAACTAACTACCAGTTTTGTAAATTGATTTTTGGGTTTCTAATCAATTTGATGCTTTTAACTTCATAATAAATGTTTGTGTTTGAATGCATGTTGACTGTTGCATGCTTTATTGTCTTGTACGATGTGTTTTTTTGCATAAATGTGTCAGAAAGTGTGACTTTGGACATATGGTTCCTTGATTTGATAGTTGTTTACGTTGCATCTGTAGTTTGTATTAAATTGTTGTTGTTTCCTGGTACGTTAGCCAAGTGCGCGTGTTGGTGCTTGTTTGCTAACGGTTTGTATCTGTGTGTGCCAAAGGGTGATGAGTCCAAACCTGCTTCCGAGATTGATTCTGTGGCTCGCAGCATGGAGGATGTGAACGGGAGCAAGAAGGACCTGTCTGCATCTGCAGGTGAGTGAACACACTGAATGAACCAATACATAAAACAAGACAGTTTATTCTGGAGTGATGAATTCGGGGGAGGTTTGAGACTCTGTGGACTTCTTAACTGCTGGAGTTGGAGGGCAGGTCAAAATTCACTGGTAGTGTTTGTATTTTAACTATGAAAATTCAGATGCTATGACCTGGCTTATGGTTAATATCTCTAATTATTGTGCCATATTTTGGTAAATGTTTTGAACCCAACATTTGTGTAGCTTCAGTTTGGATATATATATTTTTTTATCTCCCATAAAGTTACATTGGCCCCTGCTTCTCAATCAGAAATTATCATATAAAATCTTTAAATGCCATAAATGCAAAGTATTGTTAAGTACAATTCTATGGTATTTATGTCAATCTGACACTAAAAAGCTAACGTTAAAGCCACAGTATGTAACATTCTAGCCAGAAAATAGACTAAAACTGTGACAATAGCTCAGTTGGTAGAGTGTTTGTCCACTGATTCAAAGGTTGGCAGTGCAAATCTAGCTCCAAAAGATGAATATTTGCATTTTGTCCTTGGGCAAGACACTTTACCCACCTCATCCCCAGTTTCTGTGTACACTGGTGTACACAGAAACTGGGAAGGTGTGTGAATGGGTGAGTGGTTTGTTGATGTAAAACGCTTTTATATATATTTTTTTCAATTCAGTTAGTTGTTTATTGCACTGAAAACATGACTCCTTACTTTGGCTTGCATCTCCACAAACACTGACTGTCATTTGGCCTGAAAGAGGGCCTCCTCCTGCTTGAATCCATGGAAATGTTATTCCTTCGGCTATAATTTCCACAGTATGGTATAAAATGTGTAAAATCTCCATCAAGATTGTTCTGAAGTATGGTTTTAACTTTCTCTTTCCATTTAGTCATGCAGGTATTATTATTATATTCGTTTCTCTGTAGACTCTGCACATCTGACTGGGAAACAGGTGCGTTGGAGGAGGGGCACATGGCTCAAATCTTTTAAGGAGACTCCCACACACTGTCTCACTCTTGGTTCACTTTTATTAGTATAACGTTTCGGCCCCTCTTATACCTGAGGAAGATCATAGGGGCCGAAACATTGTACTAATAAAAGTGAAACAAGAGTGAAACAGTGTGCGGGAGTCTTCTTAAAACCTTTCACCCAGGTGTTACTGTTTTATCAATATGTTTGTAATATTTTAATGGAACTCCTAAAAACCTCCAATTTCTTATAAATGCCTAGGTTTTTGCCCAAATCTCTCTTATAATACAATACAATACAGTTAAATCCTAAAATTGCATGTATTCAAAATTCTTGCCAGCTTTTGCATATTGACATTAGACTACTGAGCCGCTCAACCTAAGACTCTGTGATTAGCTCAAATCCGCAGCAGTTGTCTCACCTCATTTACAGTTTAAACATGAGTTATCCTTTAATACCGGCTCCACCCGCCTAGATTACACTTTCTCTCTGCCTTTTAAAAAATGAATGGTAAATTTGGGTTCGGATAAAAGTCTTAAATTTCAGAGTGTCTTGTTCAAACATGTACCACCTGCTAGCTGTCTTCTGCTACAAACTCATTCATAATTCTGCTAACAGCGCTTCTTATTGGCCCAAACTAGCACACATATGTAAGCGCAGTGGAGATGCTAGCAGGAGCCCTATGCTAAATGCAGAGAGGTTTGAACTTTTGTTTTAAGCCCATAGTAAGTCAGAGGTTAGTGTTGTGATATTAAACTTCTCTGCTTTATAGAATTTGTTCGGTTTGTCTTTTCTTGTCAAATGTTTGAGTGAATAAAAACTGATATATACATTTAACAAAACAAAACCAAAAACTTCAAAATGGGATCAAACACCTAAACTATTCCCATGACATTTAAAATAGAGCTGCTAAACTGGGGAGAAGAGAAGAAGAGAGTGAGAGAGGAAGAGGGACGGGGTCTGGAACTATGAGGAACAGTGTGATTGGTCTAACAGGTAACCTAACTAACAATTAAAACTCCGCCCCGGCAACTAGGTGTTTGTTTGGCTATAATGAAGGCAGTTGTGTGTGATATCACGTAGTACTTGCAATTGCAGAGGCCACTGGAGCCAGCGCACATTCAGTTTTGACCAGAACACATGCAAATTGACCTAGTTTGCACTAAATTCGCCAAAAATCACCAGGACCAGTAGTTAAAGCTACTAAAACAACATCTACACAGAAGCAATTCCAGACCTGGTAGAGAGTTGAAAGAAGTTTTATCTGATATCAGAGGAGGTGTAGGTACAAACAGCAGGCGCATGTGCGTGAGTTACGTTAAAAAGGAGCCATCCAGTACTTATACCCCAAGAAAGGCACTATCTATAGAAGGCTGGTCCTATTTACATACTGTTTGTACAAGGTCATAAATGGATATACTGTTAGCTGTTTACACAAAGGTAGAATATATCGCTAAAAAGGTGTTTGCAGTCACTGAAGAGATGTATTACAAGCCCTTTTGTCATGTGACCGAAGTAGCAGGTTCCAGTGTAGATATCTTAAAATAAGTATATGTTGCATTCTTCTAGAGAAACAGGTTCACCTCAATGTTTGTAACGCACAGTATTCAACACAATGGTTCAAAGTAAAGTAATAAAACAAAAAATATATATATCATGCAGTCAGTTTAGTAGCACTTTAAGTCATTTGACCATGTAATTATCATGGACCAAATGAAGATTATCATTATGCACCTGTACTTGTTTGAATACAGCTTCCCCAATGTCATTCTTTACTCTATTGACTCTGTGCCGTCTTGCAGTTTCCTCCTCTCTCCGTCTATTGTCACCATGAAAAAGCGGCAGATTCATCCCCCGCCTCCATGTTTGGTGGGCTGAATCAAAAACGTGTAACTCGTCTCCTTCCCTTGCTAACGATTTGAATTGCATATTAGCGCAATGTTTATGATACATCCCTAAAGAACATATCCCACCCACACATGCCCTTCCCCTCACCCTGCAGCGGATATGGCTAAAACTGCTTACTATGGCTGCCAGGCGCTCATCAAATGCAGCTTTGAAGATATAGGAATTAGTGCTACATGCTGCGAAGTTGTGTTGCCACGGCGATATCTTTCTGGTCCCTCATTCTGCGAAGTCACATTTTCACAGCTTTGCCGGCTTTACATTATAATGCTGTTTTCTCATCACAAACATACCTGGAGGTGTCACGTTGAAAGGCGCCTGTACCTGATTTTTACAACATTTAAAAATGTGAAAAGCTGAAGTAGTTCGTTTTGAACCGTTTTGCAGTTGTCCGAAGTTGTTCCTCACTTACCTTATGCATTTTGGGGATCCTCATTAGTCACAGCGGTGAGTTTATAAGCGCTTTTCACAGTTCTCAGAGACAGAAAGCGCATGCTAGTTGTTTAATTCTAACAACAACTTGCGTGCTAACTTTGCAATTCGTGATTATCGAAGAATAAAATGTTTTCTCGATGCAGACAGTACACAGCAGACATATTTGACCTCAAGAGCTGCTTATATAGTATTTCAGTATGGGGGCAAGACACATTTTGCTCAAATATATGGGAAAAAAACTGGTACAGAACCTTTTTTTGTCTGAAATTCATGATAAATTTGGGGTTTTGAAATCGCTATAAAAGCAATTCAAACCAGGAAGTCCTTAAAAGTCAATAAAACGCAATAGCCATGCTGCTATTTTGTCATTTAAATATGTTTCACTCCTCATTTTTGCCAGTAGAGGGCATTATACACACCTATCCGAAGTGCTTTGAAGTGTATAGAGCTGCAGTTTTAATCACAATCAAACAAAATCGCAATTTGAATGGACGCAATTAGCAAATCGCAAAGGCTGCAGTATTTGAAGTACCATAATTTCCTCCACAAAAGACAAAATCTCTTGTTTTATTCTGCACAAAGCCTGGTGACGCTTTAAATTTATATAAACATGTTCTGAAATGTGATTCTTGTATTCGTTTGTCAGTTCATATTTCTAATCAGTTCCTCTAAATTGAACTTTGAACTGAATGCTAACTTTTTTTTCTGATGTTGTGCCTGTAGTGCCGGTGAATGGCCACGTGGACCAACTGAAGACCAGTTTGACTCCGCCCCTCATCACCCACACCGCGGCCACGCCCATGCCCATCCCCAAACTTCCTGTGGGCGGAGATAGCATCCTGGGCTACGAGTCACGCAGAGGGAGCAGCGTCTCCATGGATCCGGCCTGCTATGACAAGTCACCAGTGAGTATCAGCATTAGCATTAGCATTAGCGTACTGCAGGGTTGGTCTATAAAAGTTTGGGTCTAACTTGATAAGTTTTGTATGTCTTTAAATACAACGTTATGTGCATTAGCTTTCACATTTGCATTAGCACTGGTAATAGCGTTAGCATTGGTGTCTGCAGTGGTACTGGTAATGCCATTAGTATTGGCATTACCATTAGCATTTTCAATACTATTAGCTTTGGCCTCAGAAATAACATTTGCATTAGCATTAGCATTAACTCCAGTAATCAATCAATCTAATAGCTTCATCTGTCCCTCGGGGAGAGAGATTTAATATGCTATTCATTACAAGTCACACAGCCTTGTTAGTGACGTCGATTCAATTTATTTTTGTTTAGCCCAAAGTCACAACAGCAGTCGTCACGCAGGGCTTCACAAAATTGTTGATTTAACCAGCAGAAAGTTAGAAAGTCAAACAGTGAAACAGTCACTGGTCAATAACAGACAGGCAGATTATCAACATTCACAGGAAACAAGCAAATGGGCAACTGTCCCAGAGCGCCCCCTGTCCTTACAACCTCCTTCAGCAGGAAAAATGCCAAAAAAAAATAAAAATAAAAAAAAACTGGGGGAAAAAAAGAAACCTGGAAGTGAAGCAGAGATCCTCTCCCAAGGACTTAACCAGAACTGAACCAAGACTCAAGTTAAAGTCAATTTCCCACAATGCACTGCAGGAGTCAGAAAAGCAACAGTGGACAGTGATAGGTCTTTAACTGCATACGACTAAATGAAAGCAGATAGAACTGCTGTTTTATCACACTGTTGAGTCTTGATTATGATTAAAACACTCTTAAATAAACTGTTTTGGTGTAAAGTTGCTAGCATTAGCCGCTTACCTTAGCTTAAGCTGTTAAAAGAGCGATAATTTCCACATTTCAGACAAAAATCTGATGAATCCAGTCCATTTACATGAGATCCAGCTTGACAAAACGTGTGTGGTTGTTATTATTATAGTACCGTCAGACCGGCCCGTCAAAAACACGTTGGACGCCTCTAGTTGGACGTCTCTAGTTGGACGTCTCTAGTTGGACACCTTTGCATTTGAGGGCCGATGCCTTTGCCGTGCTCCATGGATGCTGTGGACACACGTCAGAGAAGAATACTTGATGCCTATCCAGGGAGTCCGTTGCGGTCTGCGAGTGCCTTTGCATGTTTTATTTTCCCGGTCTCTTTGTGAACGATGGCAGACCAAGTTGAGAGATTCACGACATTTTGATGCTTGAAAACGCACCGCAGAAACGCAGGGTCTCCTAGACAAGCGTCCACTCTAGACTTGACATGTAAACTCGACGTCCCTGATGCCCCAGATGTCCCAGTGTGAACGCACCATTAGTCCTTAAATACATGACATGACTCTGGTGAGTAGGTGAAAAAAAAGTCCACTAAACTTTAATAAAACTCTGTCTTAAATAATGATCAAATTGGACTGGCACACAAGTATTTATGGACTAATATTAACCGTACAAGTTTTTGTCAAGCTGGATCTCATGTAAACTTATCGGATTCTTCTTTTTTTTAATCTGAGATGTGGAAATTATCGCCCTATTATCAGTTCCAACCAAAGTAAGCAGCTAATACTTCATCTTCATACAGCAACGGTTTATTTAAAAGTGTTTTTTTAATAATCAGCTAATAGTAGCGTGATAAACCAGTGCTTCTATCTGCTTTCTTTTGTTTTTCTGACTCTTGCAATGCATTATGGTCTAGATTGCGCTAGTTTTTCACGAACTGGACCTTCGAACTCCACTAAAAAAGGCACGATCCGTAAACAGGGAATAGTGTGGACACGTGGACACAAGCATCCATCGTGAACAACTCTGGAATTCCATTGACCCGGGGTGCAGAATTATGACATCACCACTCACAGCTCCGGTACATCTCTCCGCACCGCCGTGTCACATTCGTAAAAAAGAACAGCGCCGGTCCGACCTGCCACTCTGCCACTCCGCCTCAGTAAACGCGGCGATGTGAGCGCCGTTGATGCCTCGTGATTAGGCCTGCCTCCACAGAGCTCCGGAGCAGTACAAACCTGCCACTCTTTATTTGAGCTGTGATCGACCTAAGGGAACCTGCGGAGAAGTGCTGCCTGTCAACACCGCGCTCTCTCAAAACACTTCATTAACCAGCCGGTGAGTCAGCCCAGCCCGGTGCATATGAGACGGAGGGAGGGAGGGCATGAGGCATAAGTTCAACAGCTGGTGTAGACGAGAAGAGCATGTGGAAAAGTAATGTTTGAGATAGGTGTGAATTTTGTCAGCTGATATGTTTAGTCAGTTTTCGCTGATGTGTTCTTGTTTTCTGAAACTAAATAAAGTAAATGCGAATGATTAATGTCAACGTAGAGGAATATTAACGCAGATCTATTATACAAAATGGACTTTACAGAGATTTTAACCATGTTTATAGTCGTTTTTCTCACCGTTTACCTTCTCGAAGTCGTATTTGGAGCGATTCGTGCATGTTTGAGGAATCTCCATCCATCCATTTTCTTTCGCTTATCCGGTGCCGGGTCGTGGGGGCAGCAGTCTAAGCAGGGACTCCCAGACTTCCCTCACCCCAGACACGTCCTCCAGCTCCTCCGGTGGGACCCCAAGGCGTTGTTTGTGTTTGAGGAGTCTTTAATCATTTAGTTTCAAGACGCCATATTGCCGATCAACTACTGTGTTCACCGTCACTGATAAACATTGACTGCTCTGTACTTTGTTCTCCAATTTTATTTTCTTTATCGTTATAAACGTAGAATAAGGGAGCGAAATCAGTTACTCGCTCGCGTGACCTGCAGCTATCCATCGAAGGTGCCAACAGCTATACGCAGCTTGCAGATTTGTTTCTTTTATGAAGTTGTTTTAGATAAATATTACGATTTAAGTGTCGAAAATTGTAACACAATGATCCACAGGTGTCACAGATTATAACTATAGAACAGACACAAGCACAATATGTCTGCTTTGAAATAAAATTAAGACGTTTATGAGAATGAGAATGATTAAGGTCAGCACAGAGGAATATTAATGCAGACCTATTATACAAAATTGACTTTTAGAGCCATGTTTTAACCATGTTATAGTTGTTTCCCCTCACCATTTCCCCTCTCAGAGTCGTTTTTGGATTTGCCGATCAACTCCGTGCTCACCATCGCCGGCATACGTCCACTGTTCTCCAATTTTATTTTCTTAATCGTTTCTTTTAATGTTTGTTTTTAAAGCTCTGCATGGTCTTGCACCTTTATATCTTTGCGAGCTGTTAACGGCTCATACGCCCAACAGAGGTCTGCGGTCGGCCAGTCAACACCTGCTGGAGGCCCCCAGAACCAAAAGGAAACAGTGGGGTGATCGTTCATTTTCTGTGGCTGGTCCCAGACTTTGGAACTCTTTGCCCCTAGAGTTACGCTCAGTTACTACTTTGTCGCTGTTCAAAGCCAAACTAAAGACTCATTTGTTCACGATTGCCTTCAGCTAATGATATTTTTTTTTTAATTGTTTGTAGTTTTGTATATAGAATTTTTGTTGTGGTTTTTACATCTTAATGCACTTATGAAAAGCACTTTGGTTCAGTTTTTGCTGTTGTAAAGTGCTATACAAATAAAGTCTAATTAATCATTACACATTAATATAGGAATTTGGGAGCGAAATCAGCTACTCGCTCGCGTAATCTGCAGCTATCCATCAAAGGCGCCGTTTCGATTACGTTTCGATGACGTTTATGGCGACGTTTATGGCGACGTTAGTTCCCATTGGGCACCGCAGTCTTCTAACGCGGATGTCAGCAGATTTGTTTCTTTTATTAAGTTGTTTTAGATGAATTTTGCGATTTAAAATGTCGAAATTATAGCACAATGATCCACAGATGTCACATATTATAGCTATAGAGCAGACGCAAGCGCAATATGTTTTCTTTAAAGTAAAATTAAAATGTGGGGACAAGTTTAAACATGACTTTGAGCGACAAAACCAGACCATGTACAAACTCTGCATCCAAGGAACAAACGGTAGGAGCTCGGAACATAACGGAAGCTCCTCGAAGTCGTGCAATGTGTCTCAATATTCTCTAATTAACTTATAGATTTAGATGCAGACAAATCATCAACTAAAGCTAAAGCATAATTTGTACACAAAGTAAGAACAAGAAAGACACTAAACCTAACTCTAAATGTTTAAAGTAATCCTGGCTAAAGATAAAAGCACTAAAAACAAAACTAAAATGAAATGTTAAATAGAAAAAAACAAACAAAACATTAACTTTTTGGGTCATTTTAAGCTGAAAACGTACCTAATTAGTGTCGGGATTGTTGGAAAAGAAAATATTCTGAGGAAGGTTACTTAGACTTTCTGACCCCAAGGACTAACCAACCAACTAACTAACTTAAATTGAGCAAAAATAACCAGCGTAACTTGAAAGTGGTTTATTTTGTTGTCCCGAAAGTCCTGAAGACCAAGGTGAAATAAATAATTTGGCTTTGCTCAGCTGAATCGAATCCAGGTATTAAGTAGAGTTTCAAAAAATACAAAAATAACAGGACCAAGACAGAATAATATATTTTATATTCAGTGCATGAGACAGGTTTTCATGTTTTTTGGTGGGATAGTGCCTGGGCTAAGTATTATTCAGAATTTTATACCGGTCAACTGGCAGTTTGGGAAGTGAATTTTAAAATTCTAAAAGAACAAGGACAGTCTCTAAAGTGCTGCATCAAAAAACCAAAAAACCAAAAAAAATAAAAATGCCAAATTTGAGTTCTAAGGGTTCTAGTCTTAAAATAATAAAGCCAGTCAAACCAAATAAAAGCTAAAGTATAAAATAATAATAAGTGACAGTGATGTGTGAGTATTCACCTGTTAATGATAAATTTAACTTAACTTAACTTTAATTTAATTTGCCAACCAAGTGTGTCCATTTATTACTGTTTGTGTCACGTTGCTCGATTGAACAGTTATATAGACAGAATGCCCTTAATGTCTGCACTTTTCTCCTTTAATGTTAATTTTATGATGATTATTTGTGATTATTTATGTTTTAAGATGTTGTATTGTGATTTTAATGTAAAGCCGTTTGAATTACTTTGTGTATGAATTGTGCTGCACATATAAACTTGCCTTATTGTCCCAAGTGGCCATTTTGCATTTGAAGTATTTTGAAAGGTAGATGCAGATCCATGGAAATACAGTTAAAACCATATTTTGGAACATTCTCCATGAAAAAAAGATACATTTCATGCTGTATTGTAGAGGATTATACAGTCAAAGGAACAACATTTCCATGGAAACAAGCCAAAGGGCAAGTAAGAGTTAGGTCTGTGGAGCTGCAAGTGAGCTCACAGTTTTGTAGTGCAATAAACTATAATGCAAAAAACATGCTTTTATTTTTGTTTGTATTTGAAAAAAAGTTATATAATGGAGCTTTAAGGTTTGAACCAATGTCCCTCTGGTGATGGGTGAACGCTTACCAAATCTATTACGGTCACCCAAACATTCAACAATCAGTTTTCTTTTGGCTAACTTTTGGCTAAGTTGTGGATATCTTTTGACTTACATTTGACTTACATTTGACTTACATTTGGCTAACATTGGGCTAACTTTTGACTTACATTTGGCTAACATTTGGCTAACTTTTAACTTACATTTGGCTAACATTTGACTTACATTTGACTAACATTTGTCTTACACTTGGCTAACATTTGGCTAACTTTTGACTCACATTTGGCAAATTTTTCCATGACATTTGGGTAACTTTTGGTGAAATTTTGACTAACATTTGGCGAATACTTCCACAATTTTTGGCTAACTTCTGACAAATTTTTGGCAAACTTTTGACTAACATTTCGGACTCTCTCTCCTCTTCCAGACCAGCCGTAGCCCTTCGCCCTACACGCCGTGGGGCAGTGGCAGTGTGCGCTCCAGCCGCCGCTCCAGCTGGAACAGCCTCAACCGAGCCCCCTCCCTCAAGAGGCCCAAGCACCAATCAGGAGAGAGGAGGTCACTGTTGTCCGGAGAGGGAGGCGGGTCCAGCTCTGACGAGGCAGAGGGAGGCGGAGAGTCTGGAGGGGGCGGGGAATCGGGCGGAGGCGGGCTTTTGGAGGACGACGACGCCTCATTGGCCAGGACGGATTCCATGTCTCAGCAGACCAGGCCGCGGCACAGGAGGATGGAGTCGGTGGAGACGAGGAGTTCCATGGACTTACCGCCTGATGCTTTGCTGCAGGTAAAATAAAGCACAACATAATTAAAGTGAGGGTATTTTACTTCTATGGGATATTAACTAGAACACATGCCATTTTAGCTTTTATTGTTAGCTTTTATTGTTAGCAAATTATATACAGTTGTCCCTCAGTATAATGTGGTTCACCTTTCGTGGTCTCTCTGTTTCGCGGACTTTTTTAGTGTCATTTTTCATGCTTTTTTACAGCGTATGAACTTGCATCGTGTTCTGCGTCTTGATTGGCTGTTGGACTGTAGACCATTGTCCATCAGTCTCCTCCGTGCTGTGTCTCCTGTACAGCACAGAATGTGTTCAGACAAATTTACCTAAACGTTGGATCGCAGTGTGACTCTGAAGTGCTGTATGTTTGAACGTCTTCTCCCCGAAAAACCCCACAATGTCGATGAAACGCTCTGCACCGACAAAGACGCCTACGAATGTTTGAACTTTGAGAGAGTTTAAACGAGAGAGAAATGTGAGAAAATGTTAATGCCTGCATGAGAAAAGTGTATAAAGTGTGTGGTGAGGGGTTTTACAGCCAAAAACATATAGAATAAAAGTAAAAAATAAAGCTGATACTTTGAGGATTTTGCCTATTGCAGGTTATTTTTAGAACGTAAACCCCGCGATAAACGAGGGACCACTGTATTCGCCTAAAACAATATCTTAACATTATAACGTTAAGTCACTCCCCCTTCAGAGCGCTTACTCACAATGAGGGGAGTAACTAAAACTTTTACTCTAGTAAAGGTACTAGTCCAATGAGGTTCATCTGGTCTTCTGTTAATTTATTTTAATAGATTATTTTTCAAGACCAAGATTAAATTTGTTTTCATACCTAACAGTTTGCCTAACACTAGCGTTCTTCCTCATGTGATCTATTAAAATCAAATAAGTAAGAGTACTGTTACTTGAATACAAACATTAGTAGAAGTATGCTGCTACAACAGTACAATTTTTTTTAAAGTTAAGTAAATGTAACCCATGGCTGTTTCCCTTATAGGTCCCGTTCCTGTACCGCTCGGCCAGCATGCACAGCTCCAGACCGCCCTCTCTGCTGGCACTGCGGCCCCCGGAGCACAGGGACTGTAATGGGAAAGGCTCCCCCACCGCGCTGGGCCCCACACATGTGTCTGTGGAGGAGAATACAACGGAGGACGAGAACGCAGAGGAGGAAGTCCAGATGGTTAGTGCTCTGTCAGTGTTTCTACTGTGTCCTGAGCTTGTACCGGCGCAATACGGAAATAACAATGTGACTTTTCTTGGCTATTGTATGTTGTCAGTATTTTTTTTTTTTTGTCAACCAAACCTTCAAACGTTAAAGACTCATTGCAAACATTTCTGACAGAGTATGGTTAAAGTGGGACTAAACACCTAAACTCCTCCCACAATCACATTTCGGATAGAACTGCTAAAGTGGGAGAGTGAGAGGGGAGAAGGATGTGATAAGAAACAGTGTGATTGGTTTAACACTTCAAACTCCGCCCCTACAGCCAGGTGTTTGAAATCAGTAACACCGGGGCAGTCTTTTGTGATGTTATCAACTACTTGAAGTGACTAAAGGCAGCACACAGTTAGATTAAGGCGTTAAACTTGCATTAAAATCGGCAAAAATGACTAGGAACAATATATAACGCTATATACACAGTTAAGTAGTGAAAAAAAGTATATTTAGTGTTTAGTTCCGCTTTAACTTACGTAACAAAATCAAGTACTTCTTCCTCCACTGC
This sequence comes from Periophthalmus magnuspinnatus, assembly GCF_009829125.3. NCBI lineage: Eukaryota > Metazoa > Chordata > Actinopteri > Gobiiformes > Gobiidae > Periophthalmus > Periophthalmus magnuspinnatus. Next base: position 20,487,465 of record NC_047144.1, read on the forward strand.
AATCCAAGTAATTCTGTTAATGAATTCTGTAAATATCCATGTTTTTGCAGTATTTTAACTCACATTTCTTTCTCAAAGTCATCTCCCAGTATAGTAATTATGTTATTTTACATTTTTTCACGTACATTTTCTGCATGTAATTTTCAGGGTCGCTCGGCGCGGCTGTTCCACTACCTGGAGAAGAAGCAACCGGACTGGTGCAAGCAGCGGGACACGTGGTCTTTGTACCTCTTCCCCCCAGAGTCCAGGTAACACTACAGTCACTTTAAGTCATATAATTCCCAGGCTATTAAAGCTAACTTTGTGCATGTGCAGTTTGGTGTTGCACGCAGATGAACTTTAAAATTTGAAGAGATGAAATACTGAAAGAGCTGAACACTGAAATGGTTAGAATGAATTTTTGTGGATTTAAAGCAGACCTATTATCCAAAATTGACCTTTTTTTGAGCTTTTAATCATGTTATAGTTGCTTCTCTTCTCATTGCCTCTCTAAAGTTGTATTTATCATGATTGGCGCTGTCACGATACTAAAATTTCAGTACAGATTCAGATGCTACGATGATAAAAACACTCGTTCTTTAGACACTAGAGTGTGATTTTCCACATTACATCATAGTACTTTCTTTTCTACATATACGCTATCCCGCAGTCGTACACGTAGGTTCCACAGTGGTCCATGGGCGTATACTAGTCTATGTGTCTTATATTTGTTCAGATACAGCTCTAGATCAGTCTAAAGCTTCAGAAAAGGTTCATTTCTGTCCTGTGAATGTGGCTGTTTTAGTGTTGATACTTGCTCAAATGAGTATGTAGTTTAGATTCTAGTTTTAGTATCGGTTAGTATCTGATTTTTAATACTTTTGACAACCCTGTGTGGCATAAATAGCAGCTCTAGAGTGTGAACTGCAGCTATAGGTTTACGAGTAAGTACAGAGCTGTGACCGTCGAAGTTTAAAATGCAGGACAATACAGAATTTGCATTACATTTCATTGTTAGGAAATGTGTTAATAGCAAAGTTGTTAGCCTCAGAGCAACAAAACCCAGATTTGTTATTGCACAATGGAATCTGCATGTTCTGCCTGTGTCCATTTGTTGTCAATTTGCCCCAGTGACAGTGAAGGACAACTCAAATACAGGACACATATTTCCATACTGGGGTAAAACTGGCTACTTTACCACATCAAACAAAGACACGTCCTTCACCTTGTTGAAATCTACTGAATAAAAATAGTTCAGATCAGTTTTTGTGTAGTTCCAATTTATTCAGTTAGAACTTACTTAGCGCTTGAGTTTCAAGGCTGAGCAGAACTGAAAGAGCTGGAAAAGCACATCTTGTTTCAATAGCTAACAAGATGAGCAACTAATACACACACAGCAGTGGTGGAAGAAGCACTCAGTTTTGTGGAGATACCAGAGCAAAAATACTCAAGTAAAAGTAAAAGTATCATGAAAAAATCTACTTATGTAAAAGTATTAAAGTATCTGTTTAAAAATATATTTAAAGAGTAAAATGTAAAAGTAATAAAGCTAGTGATTTTGATAAATATTTACAGACTTTTGTTCAACAGAAACAACTGAATCAGTATTTTTTTTCTTAGCAGTTTTTTTTTTTTTTGGTGTGTTTATTTCAAATTATTAATTATTAATTAATTATTATTATTATTATTATTATTATTATTATTATTATTATTATTATTATTATTATTATTATTATTATTATTATTATTATTATTATATCAAAAATGTATTATGTTAAAATTAAACTCCTCAGCCTTTTCAGCAGGTTTCAGACAATAAGAAAAATACTTTTACTTTTCTGTTCAAAAATAATAAAAAAAAAAACCCAAAACAAAACAAAAGTAAAGTACAAAAATTTATACTCAGGTACAGTACTACTACTACTACTACCTCTACTTTATACAAGACTAAAACCTGCTAGAGTCTGGTGCATATAGAGGAAATTTGATTGTGTAATACATTTCACATATTAACTTTTGGAAATATTAAAATTAGTATCTGCAGGTAGTATTTGAATAGAAGATATTTTGGGGGTAATATAACGATTATTGCAGTATCTTGATATTCTCAGTGTAGCATGTATCATATTGTATCGAATATCGTGATTATCCCTGTGATTTCCAGGCCAGCTCTAACAGACACTAACGTTTCCCTTTTAAAACTTTTAACCGTGCAGCCCCCATAATCCAAAAAGTCTCTTCCATGTTTTTATAGACGGGGTATTACGCTTCTACGGGGTATTACCTGCTAAGACAAAACATCTAGACCACCATGTTACGTTTTATCGTTTTGAAAATGCTATAGTCGCCAACTGTTTTAGTTTCAGTTTTGTTTTGCAATGCTCTGAGTTCCCCGCTGTTTGCTCCACGTGCTAAGTCACCCCCCCTTCAGAGCGATATCACAACACAGCTGCGTGACGCGGACTTTTGGGTGAAGTATTGGACAGAATCTTGCATCTAACTGTGAGGAGGGGTTGAATAGTGCCCAAGAGAGATCCCTAAATTACTTAAACATGCACGGATGACATCTAGAACCTTATAAGGAGCGTTTTTTGATGAGGGAACAACGTTATAACATGGTAGAAAGCTGCGAAAAACTTGATTTGTAGTCTATATGCCTTCGATAAAAAAAATTTTCATGCAAGGAATGAACATTTATAAGATTAAAAACTATTTCTACCCTACTGTATAAATTCCTTTGCTCATAACTGCCCATTGTATCATCGTATAACAACACCGATTTAGACGCCAATCGGAATCTTCTACAAGTCACAGCGTCAAATCCACGTAAAGGTCAGTAGCTAGCTCCCTGGTGCGGCTAACCATCCAAGCATCGGCTCCACCGGCCTGTGCACTGCCTCTCTCTCCTACTGAGGACAAAACGCCGCATGGGGCTTCCTCGCACCTCCAAACCATCATGGCCGCCTCCTGTGCTCACAATCACATGAAGAGACAGGCCGGGTTGGGGGTCCGATTCCCGGCGGTGTTCACACGGGCCAGAGCGCAAGTCCACCTGCTTCTGAGCAACTGCAGGGAGGAGGTTTGACTTACGACAAGGAGAGCTCAAGTTAGTTTCAACTTTGTGGTGCGGATTGGGCACGACGGTAAAATCTGATGCAAAATTCATGGACGAGTTAACTGGGATACGGAATACTGCAATACTTTAGTGCAAGGTTGGCAGTTAGAATCCCGTTCTCAACATTAACATTGGTAGAGCAGTAAGATCCAGTGACCCACAGGTTGGCGAGTGTTTCCTTGATGTAAAGCAGGATGTTTGCTCTTAAGGGCCAGATGTAACTGTAAGATAAATGCCACTACGTTTTTATCTTGTTAATTAACTGTTTCTAGATTTATTACTTATTCAAGTTACAAATATTGCATATGGATTTGCATAGACATGAAAAAACTGGCTGTTTAACTGTATCTCTTGATAAACTGACATTTTAAGACAGTCATACCTTTTAATTTACTCTTTCGGGGCCACATAAAATGATGTGGCGGGCTGAATTTGGCACACGGGCCTTGAGTTTGACACATGTGATGTAAAGCGTTTTGAGTGACTTGATGAAGAAAAAGCGCTAATTTGACCATTTACCAATCAGGGTGCACTATGTAACTTTTCTGTGGGTCTGTCATCTAATTTTTTTCATTGAGATGTTATTTATTTGCCTGGAATGTTCAACACTATGGCATTAAACTTGTCTATATTGCATTCATTCAGTTAGGTGTTTGTATTGCCCCAAATACCTTGAATAACATGCGCTCTAACTGCAAGTGGGGGCCCCTCTCCACAGAATTGACCTGTAATTTGGTTTGTAGGAGTCATCTGATTGTCACCATGGAGACAGATAATTTAAACATCATACTATGGGTTACATAGTGCCCTTCTAAAAAGATTTATATAGCTGTTTAAGAGAGAAAAAAGGGGGAGAACACCACAGATTTGTGCAGAATAAATGTTTTAACTTTAAAGGTGAACTGTGTAACTTGTCCTCATTGAGATTCCTGATGTGTTCCGTCTGTCTCCATGGATACGAGGAAGTGATACCAGCTAGATAGTTTCATTCCAGGCAACAACATCTCAATAGAGACCAGAAAAGTTATATAAATTGGGTAAAGGACTCACCCACATACCCGAAGCTTTATGGTTCGAATCCATTTCTGACCAGTGCACATTATCGTTGTGTCCAAGAGCAATAAACTTCACTCATCCTGCCTTAGTATGAATATGTTCAAATGATTCAAACGGTACTGTAGGCACAAATTCGCTTGCCACTTGTTCATCAGTCTGCCCTGGGGTATATATTGGACAATTTACAGGTCCCGTACTTGATTTTTTTCCCCATGTGTTTGAGCAAAATGTGTCTCGTCCCAGTACACTTATATTGTTTACCATAAATTTTGGACTATTTGCACCTGAATATAAGTCGCACCAGATACATTTTAAAAGAATTTGTACGTAAATAAGACTTGAATATAAGCCGCAGGTTTTCATGTTGTAACATGAGATATTTACACAGAAAGATGGTACACAGAAGGTTTTTTTTTTTTTTTAATTTAAGACATGTTTTTTTCAAACTGTGACTGAAAATCGGCACCAACACGCCATCAACACGGGATAAACATACCTGCAGGTATAGAAAATAAAACAGTACCAACACGGCCATCTGCTTTTATTTCCTCTGAAAGTTTTTGTCGTCTTTTTACATTGACTAAGTTCCCACTGCAGCCTCCAACGTCGCACCATTGATTCCTTAATGAGAAACTTACGTGCAGTGGCTCTATTTCCTTCTTTGAGGCCAGATTCATTGCCTTTAACTTAAAGCCGCATCATTTGCATTTCTTCGTGTGTTTTCCAAAACTGACACTTCAAAATCAAAACTAGTGTATCCTTCAGCGCATAATCTTTCCCCACATCTATCTCACTTTTGCATTTACTGGTAGAGATTGCCCCCCCGGTGGCCGTTAGCCTGTAAACATCTATAAATTAGCCGCAACGTTGTATAGGCCTCAGGGTTCAAAAACGTGGGAAAAAGTAGCGTCTTATAGTCCAAAATTTGCGTCAATCAGCTCTCGAGGTCCAAATAAACCCACTGTACTGGCATCTAATTAAAAGGAGTTTTATTATCCGAGAATCAGGCAGTGTGTGTTCGCATGACAGTTGTTGTTCGCTTTAATGTCAACGCAGAACTCGGCACTGGTCTCTGAGAGTTTGAAAAACGCTTATAAACTCATCAGGGTGAATAATTAGGATGTTCAGGATGCATAAGGTCAGTAAGGAATAACTTTGGACCACTGCAAATCGTTGAAATGAACTAGTTTGGGTTTTTTCATGTTTTTAAGACAGTAAAAATGCGTCTGCAGCTGGCAACACCATCTCATCTTTGGCATCTTTTTACTTTCAAAAACTGCAGCTGTATATTCAGTATGTTTCAAGTTGATGCATATTTATCCCGGCGCAGTAACCGAAACTGGGTCAGCCTTAGAAGCAGTTTGAGCAGCAGCAGATTTAGGGTGAAATTAAAGCCCCGTAATAATAATAAGGGTGGTGTTTATGTCAAAATAATGATGCCCCGCTCCATGTTTTTTACGCAGAGCCATTAGAAGAGTATTTATGAAGAACATTAGGGCTGTGGAGCATCTGTCACCTCCTTAACTATAACCGATGGCTACAGCTTTCTCATTACCAGGAGGTGTCTGCGTCTACGAGACATAACTCTGATAAAGGGAAAGTGGGAGGGTTTAAATGTCTTCGTATTTTGTCATTTCTTTATTTGAGAATTTGCCAAAGGGAGTGGCTTGATTAAAAGTGCACTAAGTTAAGGCCGGATTAATGCGAGTTCTACGCATGTATCGGTCTAGAAAGTGATCAAGAAAAGGCGGAACGTCATGGAAAATATTTGAATTTGATTGATTTGATTGGTCCGAGCGTTACATCCAGACTGATATCTCTATTTTTTATACAGATTGATATCAGTCTGGTTACGCCATCCTCCGTTGCATCAAACCCAGTCAAACACGATCGTCCAATAAGTGACACATGAAATGAAGGACCTCATTAGTCACCTAAAATAAAACTTCTTTCACCTCAGAAATTAGTGCTTCGCTCATTGATTCTGCAAAAATCCAACATGTTTCCAGCTCTCTGTGATGTTTTTTTATTTATTTTTCTGATATTGATGGACCGAGCGTGTCTCTGATTGGCAAAACCACTTGTCAATCACATCCATTTGAAAACGGGGAGATTCACTAGTGACCAGACTCACATCTCCGTAAAGTTTTGAAGAAGTGTGCATTCTGGATCCAAGGCGAACAAGCCGAGAAATCAAACCTTTGTTAAATCCAGTTGAGAGAAAAGCACAGACGTCGTTCGCTCCACAAATGGACAAATTAAGCACTTTGTCCCCCCCAAAAGCTGAATAATCTGTATATCTACTGATAGAGGCCAAAGTACTTCCATCTGTGTCACTATGCTTGCGTTGGTTTGGGTAATAATGTAAGTATAATAAGATCTGGAAGATGAACTAAAGACGGCATCGTTTTGCTTTCAATGTCCTGAGCTCATTGGCGCGAAATGTCCCCAAACGTTTTTTGATTTTTTTTCTTCTGCCTTACATACTGAATACTGCCCCACGTGTGATGATACAAACGTGCACTGCGGAGCTTGCACAGGGTCATAGTCGGGCAAGACAAAACCCTACAAAGCTAACACTTAGGCACTGTGAGCATTTAACAATCCTAAAAATCAGAATCAGACTTTTATTGCCATTGTCAGTGAACGGAACTCACAAACAAGGAACTTTCTTCAGTGTTAAAGTGCAACATAAAACACTGAATAGTAATAAGATTTAAAAAAAAAAAATAGAAATATAGCTGTTATAAATACAAATAAGGGCATGCATAAAGTTAAAAAGATAAAAAAAGATATGCTTAAAAATAAAATAGTCATAAAGGTACACCAGAACAGCAGTGCAAACATGACTTTATTAAGGTGAGGTATTAAGGTATTATAAAAGTTCATGTTGTGAAAATACTGAATAATCTCTTAAAAATCCGATGTTTGTGAAAGCTGTGGATGCTGCGTCAGACGGGAACGGGCAATTTGATTTCCCAAAAAATCCCTTGTGCTCTATGGGAGAGTTCTTTCTGGGCCCAAACTCCTGGGAGCTGCAGCACCTATGGAGCGGCCACTAATTGAACTCGCTCCAGGACGGAGAGGGAATGTCTTATCCGGGTCTTTTTATAGATCCATGGTTTGAGTGCTTCACCTGTGGCTCCACCCAAACCACAATTCTGCTCTTTGATTGGTCTGAACGACTGGTTAACTGGGCAATCACAACAGAGGGAGGTGGGCCATGTAACTCACAAATATTTCAATACCCTTGATCTTGAATTTTCCACAGTATGGTTTTAAACCTATCTGTCTCCATGGTGACAAGCAGGTAAAGCCACCAAGCTAAGTTACAGGTCAGTTCTGTGGAAGCGTTGACCATCGCTCACAGTAAGAACGCACATTGCTCAAGTTAGTTTTGAGCAACGAAACGCCTGTAATTGAATAAATGTGAAATAGATTTAATGCCGTACTGTGGAACATTCCGGGCAAAGTAATGCTGGCTACTTATGGATGGATGGAGGGATATTAGATAAATATTAATAAAGAAAATACATAAATAAATAATGGTGCGATATGGATTTTTTTTTAGCTGATACCGATATCCAATGTATGATCTGCTGCTGTGGTCGATAACCGATATTTGCTGATACCGATATTACGCTTTAGTCGTATAAAATCTTGGTTTCAAATATTGGCATCAAATATCAATGCTCGACAGTTCTGATACTACAACCATTATCGCTCATTCCCACAAATAGTTTTCCTCCAAAACTCTACAACGCGATACGTTTTTTTAGCGTTTGTTTCAGAAATACTGTATCCGCCGTAAAACCTTTCTATCGCTTGGCGTAGTTCCTCGCTGCAGGCCACAGTCCACAGAGCTGATAATGATGTCCCCCGCTGCCCCGTGTCTGATACCGGGCTTCAAAGCAGATCTGGAGCGTCTCTCATCTCCGGCAGTGCTCTACGTCGCACTGTAATACACGTTCCCCCGCTAATTGTGATCTGTGTGTTGGTACTAGCTAAACGGTGAACGCCAATGCTAATCAAAGACAGGGTTAATTAACTCTTTGTATGGTGAATCAATGCGCTTTTGAGGTATGGAGTAGAGCAGGTGGGGCTAGGAGTGATTCACGAGCTAATAAGTCATACGTTCTAGTATACAAATTGCAAGCTTTACGTGTGTACAAAATCAACAATGCTACAAACATTTTTTTTTATATGTGTACAGTTGTCCCTCAATATATCGCGGTTCACCTTTCAGGCTTTTTTAGTGCAATTTTACATGCTTTTTTACATCGTATGAGCGTGCATTGTGTTCTGCATCCTGATTGGCTAAGGGACTGTAGACCATTGTCCATCAGTCGCAGCCAAATTTATATAAACGTTGGATCGCAGTGTGACTCTGAAGTGCTGTATGTTTGCAATTTTTTTTCTCCCCGACAAAACCCACAATGTCGATGAAATGTTCTGCACCAACGAAGGTTTGAACTTTGAGAGTGTTTAAACAAGAGAGAAATGTGAGAAAATGTTAATGCCTGTGTGAGAAAAGTGTATAAAGTGTGTGGTGAGGGGTTTTACAGACAAAAACATATAGAATAATTGCAAAAAATAAAGCTGATACTTTGCAGATTTCACCTATTGCGGGTTATTTTTAGAATGTAACCCCCGTGATAAACTGTGGACCACTGTACTCCCAATTGTTACCAGCTCTATAATAAGAAATACCAGTATGAAGATGCCCCAAAATACATCTTAACTAACAATAAAGTAGGATAATACATGACACCTGCTTCAACTTGTCTCCGCCCACTTCAACTATCCTCCCCGCCTACTCCAGGAAGTACCAACTAACCAGGAAGCTCTTCTTATCCAGCCTTTTCTTATAGTTAATCTCCGCTGGTCATGGAAATCGTATCATCAGAATAACTTGTTGCGTTCCCAGATAATCCTACATAAATGGCTCTCTTGTGTGTCCCGTAGGTTTCGTATCGCCTGCAACAAGATCATCACTCACAAGATGTTTGACCACGTGGTGCTCGTCATCATCTTCCTCAACTGCATCACGATCGCCATGGAGAGGCCGCGCATCGACCCCAGCAGTGCCGTAAGTCCAATACTTCACATAGATTTTTGTGGGTTTTTTTGTGACTTTATTGGTAGTTTATATCGGTAAAGTTTGTACGTCTGAATGGAACTGTATCGTAGGGAAGTTGGGTCATTTTGGATCATCCTGGATTTGTAGTTCTTAAGTTTCATGACGCGTTAGATCATCAGTTGTTTTGTTAAAAATTATGTGAGCAAGAGGTAGATAGACCCGGGTTGGGATGGTTGCTATAAATCATCAAATAGCGAAAAGAGCATTTAACATTGTCCGTTCTCGACTCACTTGAGCTTCAGGATATAATCTTAGGGACTTTTGTCGGTGTATTTTTTTTCCTACGGTCTTTTCTTTTCTGATTTTCTGTATTTTAGCTAAACAACTGACAATATGTTGCACCTCTTTACTGTTGACACGGACTAAAATTGATCAAAAGAGGGACACCTGGGACATTTCTTGTATAAAATTGGGACAAATCAGTGGTTTTGGATAAATCTTTTGGAACATTGGACAGGGAAGGGAAGGGTAGACCAAAAATAAAAAAATAACTCAAAGCTTATGGGGTTTAGAACTTTTTTTTCATATCCTAAACTGTACCAGAGTCTTATATATTGTGCTATATTATATTAAGTGTTTTCGAACATTTCAGACCGTTCAGACGTTCAGACAAACCTCAGTCTTCTCAGATGTGGAGCAGTAAAATGACGCCCACTTATCCTACCCGGAGGTGATACTTCCCGGGCCCTAGTCCTGACTGTTTGTCCAGAGACACGTGGTGAAAACATCAGCGTGCTTATGTTTAAATGCTAAATACAGAAGTACCGCGGATTTCATTGACATGTATGTACGGCACAGAGCGAGGGAAGAGGTGTGCTGTCCGGACTTACCTCACCTTCTTTCACTCTTTCAGGGAGGCGGTACTTGATTTTTTGTTATTAACGTAAAAGTACAGATACAAAGACAAAAAAAATCCAAATAAAAGAAAAAATTTACTGTTAAAGTACCTGTCTAAAAATTGACTTAAAGCATGAAAAGGCAAAGTATTTAACGCAGATTTAATTTTTTTTTTGTATATTTTTGTTCACTCAAATTATCAATGTGTTAAAAATAAACCCCTCAGACTTTTCAGCAAGTCTCAGATAATCATAAATAATACTTTTCCTTTACAGTCTTGTTCAAAAGTGTAGTAGAAAGTACAGATACCTGCTCTCAAATGTAGTTAAGTAAAACATATCCACTATTGACGTAATTAAAGTACCGTATTTTCCAGGGTATAGGTCAAAAAATGTATAATAATGAAGAAAAAAACGAGGTTGTCAGTGTGACCGTAACGAAGATGTGAAATTATATACTCAGACGTGACTGATATTCCACACACCTCTGAGGATAAGTTGCACCCCCGGCCAACTGCGACTAGTCTAAGTACGGTACCTAAAATTAAAAGTACTACTAGGTTTACTTTGTTACGTTCCACCACTGTAGGAAGGGAATCTGCAACTCTCTTCCTCACCTCTGCTCCTCTCATCGCTCTGTGTATCAGCCGTACAGTTTAATTCACACGCCTCCTCCTCTCACGTCTCATCTTTGGCCGCTTTATTTACCCGGACGTTGCACATCTGGGGCAACTGTCAGTCATTCGCAGAGCGCGTACGTGAGAGCGGAGGAGCAGAACCCGGCCCGCTCCAACAAAACAGCTGATGAAAGGATTTATCAAGGGTAATATGGCGTAATCTCAAACAAATTAGAATGTGATTTAGTAGATTTTCAGTCAGATATTTCTTTCACGAGCGACTGAAGCCCCAGCCTGTTATGACATTATCAAATTCAGAAGGCAAAAGATTAACTCCAATACAGTGGTCCCTCGTTTATCACGGGGGTTACGTTCTAAAAATAACCTGCAAAAGGCGAAATCCGCGAAGTATCATCTTTATTTTTCACAATTATTATATGATTTGCCACTGTAAAACCCCTCACCACACACTTTATACACTTTTCTCACACAGGCGTTAACATTTTCTCACATTTATCTCACGTTTAAACACTCTCAAAGTTCAAACCTTCGTAGATTTAAAGAACATTTCATTGACATGGTTTTGTCGCGGAGAAAACTTGCAAACATACAGCACTTCAGACTAAAAAAATCCACGAAACAGCGAAAGTTGAACCACGTTACAGTGAGAAACAACTGTATTATAACCTTTTTTTCTTCACTTACACCAATTGTTTCATTATTTTAAGTTACGTAAAGCGAAATAACTCAAACATTCCCACGGGCAGTTTTAAAAAGTCGCTTGAGTGTAATGAGAGACACACCGTAGCGCAGTGATCCTCCGTTTGTTTCCTTATAGCGTCGTGTGCCATAGCCTCAAATCTGCTGCATTGCATCAACATTATTCCTCCAATGCACCATCCAATCAGACGGAGGGGGCTGGCAGCGGCGTGCTACAACATTTCCAGTGGCAATAATTGGACAGTTGATTTTTTTTTGTTTTTTTTTTTCGTTTTATTACCACTGTGGATGTGCCAGATTGGTTAGTGGAACATGGAGGAGATGTGTAGTACAAATTGATTTGATTAGCAGTGGGCTAGTGGCAAGTTTCTATTTACAGATATGTTGATTCATGCGGTATTTTGAATAATGCATGCGCGAAATACTGGCGTCGATATCAACATGAGCGGACCTTTTTGTAAATCAAACTGACGTGGAAAGTATCACATAATATTCAGCCTCAGTCTCTGTGTGTCCGTGCGCATCAGGTTCACTGTGGAACATTTCGGCGGAGGGTCCCGTAACTGCTTTTTTCCGTGGTTATTTCTGTGACAATGACATATCTGTGGAGACGACGATGTGGTTTAAGCTCGACCAGGAAAGTTACATAGTGTACCTTTAAACTGGCTACTGTTTTAAAATGGAATTAGAAAAGCATCATTCATTATCGGATAATTCAGGAAGATTCTCCGTATTCTTTAACCCTTTTGTGGCGTATGGTATTGTTGCCAATAGACTGGTGGTTGTGGATTTTCCATTACCGTAACTCAGCAACCAATTGTGCATCATGTAAATTCAAACGGCGTCTCAAACCAGAGGCATCGGACTCTTTAAATATTTTACTGTCATTACGGTAATGTGCTTATGTTGTCCCTCGAAGACGACCAATCGGAGCGCAGGTGCCGCAGGATTCTTACACTCGGTTATTAGAAAAATAGGAAAAACGTAAAAGGAAAAATATGAATGGATATGTAAAATATAAGTAGTTGTGTGAAAAAGGGCAAAAGTACATGCTGATACTTTCTTTAACATGAGTTTTATGGCTAAAAAGAATAAAAGTCTAGGCGAGCTATACTGGTCTATAGTGTGCTCAGTCCTTAAAGGGTTATTAAAGCCAGAGTATGTCACTTTTTAGCTTTTTTTTTCATTTTGGTTGTGTTAATAGACACATAAACACAGTATTTACACAGTGAGCGGGCTTGCATCTCCACAAACCTGACTTTTATTTGCCCTGGAGAATGGTCTCTTCCTAATTGATTCTCTGGAAATGTTGTTCGTTTGGCTATAATATTCCGCAGTAAGTTCTAAAATGTGTTTGTCTCCATGAAAAATGTTCCAAAGTGTGGCTTTAACTTTCTATTTCCATGGAATGATGCAGGTGACGTAACCAGAAAGTTGCATTTGCCTTCAAGTCCGTGCACTTTCAAACCAGGTTTAATGTGAACATTTCAAAAGTATTGATACTAAAACTAGTATTGAAACTAGATACACACTGAACAGTAGCTCAGTTGGTAGTGTTCATCATGATCAGAAGGTTCGTAGTTTGAATCCCGGTCCCAATGTTATCGTCATTGGGAGATCGTTCAGATCAACTAACCCATACGTTGACGGTACGATTTCACCCCAGACATGTCCTCCAGCTCCTCCGGTGGGACCCCAAGGCGTTCCCAGGCCAGCTAAGAAACATAGTCCCTCCAGTTTAAGTATCGATAATGGAAAAAAAAAAAAAAATCACCAAATATGACAAAGCCAGCAACAATTTTAGAATAACCTTGAGCTATTTCAGAACTATTTTACAACCACATGAGCACGTTTCACAACTCTCGCAACAAGGAATTTTGCTGTGACGGTAAACAACTAGCATGCTAACGAGCACTTCCAACAAAATATGATAATACTGGACCTTTTTGTTGTCACACAGTAGCTCAGCGTTTATACACTGATTCAAAATTGACGGTTTGAATCCCGTTTTTGACATAAATATCGTTGATGGAGCAGTCGGACGGATGAATACTGTTGTTGTGTCCTTGGGCAAGACGAATGTAAGAATGTGAGCGTGAATGAGTGAGTCGTTCCTTGATGTGAAGGGCTTTATTGTGGCTTGAAGGTGGAAAAACACCGTGCCCAAAATGTGTAACCATTTTATTGTCAAAAAAATGTTTTTTTTTGGTTTTTTTTGTATGAAAATCAGTGTTAAGCATCAAAACTCCTCCGTATCAAGTTTGTCATTTTGAATCGTGACAATACACTTCATATTGTTTTTACGAAGACCCACTTTGAATCTCGCCGCTATCGTTTTAACCCGATTTACACTTGTGCACTAACAGAGGGGCAGGGCTCCGACTCTCAACTCAATTTATTACAAAAACAACATAACTTTACGGCCGTAGAATCCACATACTCACATACTCAAAAAAAAACATGAAGAATCATTACGAATCATACGAAGCATTATTTCTAATTGAGCGGCGGGTACAATGCATCACTGTCTACCGCTCAAATTGAATTATTTTAACATCAACCAAATGAAACGGGGAGGGGATGAGTTGTCAGCACCGGGTTACGGCTACGGAGCATTACAAGGCTGGACAGTGATGAAAGCTTGTCTTAACATTTGGCAGGGTTAAATAGGAAAATTATCGTTCAGAAGTGGAGCCGTGCGGTGTGTTGATGGTTTGCTTTTCGTAGATACCCCCGAGGGCACTGGAAGTCAGACCGAAATGTGGGATACGCGAGGAAATGGGTTTATGGAAAGTGTTTTTTTTGAAAATGTTACTGAATGGATAAACTGGTACGAGTGTAAAGCAGAAGTATAAACTTTCTAGGGGATGGATTAGTGCAGGGGTGTCAGACTCATTTTGACAGAGGGCCACATCAGCAAAATGGTTGCTCTCAAAAAGTAAATGTAACTAAATAATGTAATGTAAATGTAAAACTATTTTTTAATCTTGTTAATTAACCGTTTCTGTATTTATCATTTATTCAAGTCACAAATATTGCATATGAATTTGCATAGATATAAAAAAAATAAATAAATCTGCGTAACTGTGTATCTCCTGATAAACTGATATTTTAAGACAGTCATACCTTTTAATTTACCTTGTCGCGGGCCACATAAGTGACACGGCGGGCCACATTTTGCCCGCGGGCCTTGAGTTTGACACATGTGGATTAGTGTTATATCTTAAGACAATCAAAAGAAGGAACACCGGAACGACTGAATGTATTGCCTCGTGTGGTAGATTATCAACACATGTAAAGGACTTAATAATACGTTAATGTTGTGTGATTAGTTATACATAATTACGGTTACAAGAGGGGGTCAAAATACAATTAGACTATTAGACTAAAGACTGAATAAATAACGCTAGTTCATTTTAAGTGATAGGATAAAAATCTACCTGTATCACCAGAATCGATATTAGCACAAATATTTAGGATGTGTATAGCCACTTCTTTAGCGTCATTGCTCGTCCATTTCCAAATAAAGAAATGGACGAAATTATGATAAGCCTAGGATAAAAATCTCATACCAAAATCAATATTAGTACAGATATATTGTCCATCTCTATGCATTTTAATGGAACAAAGTCAGATGCTAATGCTAACCACTCTGCAACTGCGCACCTAATAGCCTACTGCGTATTATGGAGTTATTACACATTGTTAGGTAATGCAGCTCTTATTAACGAATTGAGGAAAATATCGAATTGTGATTTTTTTGACAAGCATTACGATTGATTTGGTTCAAAGTTCATATTTACGTGTCTAGACGAATTGACAAAAAGACAAAATATGAACCAGTGAGCAGGTCGTCATAATAGTCCAAACTGATGGAAACAAACGCCTGGATAAGTTTCTCCAAGTCTGGTTTAGGCACTTTACCTTTAATTTTTGCAGTGTTTTAGATAAAAGTAAAAAGTAAAAAATCAAAGTGGTCCAACGTTATTCCTCACTTACCTTATGCATTCTAAGTGTCCTTTTTATTCACCACGATGAGTTTATATCCGTTTTTCACAACTCTCAGAGACCAGTGCGGAGTTTTGGTAAATCGTCTTGGTAAGATTTACAACAACTAGCATGGTAACAGTGCACTTCCTAATTTTTGGACAGTAAAATGTATTCTAATTAGACAGCACACAGCAAACTTATTTTGATCTCAGGAGCTACTTTTACCATGTATCTGTACTGGGGCAAATAAACAAACAAATTTTGCTCAAATACATGGGGAAAAATTTTTGTATTACTATTATTTTTTGTTTTTATTTCAGTACAAAGAATAAGAAATATAAAATTTGTCAAAGTGAATTAAAGGTGCTTAAAAATGCTAAAAATTTGGACCATCCAATACTCACCGCAATGACTTTATAACTTTTTTGCACATTTCAGACAATTGTGGAGTGGAGTTTTCCCATCACGCTGCTGCTTACAACAACTAGCATGCTAACAGACGGCACACAGTGGTCTCATGTTCCCTGATACGCTGGTTTTACAATATATCTGATGTAGGTCAAGACAATTTTTACTTTATTACATGAGAAAAACAAATCAGTACAGCCCTGTGGCGTGTTCTTACTGAGAGCGGGGTCGCCTCTCCACAGATCTGACCTGTAACTCGGCAGATATAGATAAGTGTAAGGCCATTTTGCGGAACATTCAGGCAAATCGTTGCGACTAAAGGCAATTACTCTACTCTTAAACCTGGTCTGCAATCGCTTCCTTCACAATTACAACCATGGAGACAAACAGATGGTGAATCCTTCTCCAGAAAAGTTACACAGTGCAGCTTTATGGTCTGTTCTCTGGTTTTTCCTCTCTGTGATGTGCTGAATGGTTCGTGGTTCAGTCCTGGAATGTACAACAGCCCCCAAGTGATGTCACATTCCCACAGTCCCCCTCCCCCGTCTCCTCCCCTCGCTGATTGGAGTGCTCCACGGGGCAATATCACTATACTGAATGTGATTATATAATGCTATATAATCACCCGGAGATGTAGCGGAGGGTACCGTGGGAAAGACAGCCCCTTCTAATCGGAGATGAGTAGAACGGGCAAAAATTACACTCAGTAAGACCAACATTGTTTAAGAGAATGAAGCTCGCAAAAAAAAAAACAACAAAAAAAAAACACCTGTGCTCATAACATTGTTGGCAATCAGTGTCTTTAATAATAAAAATCTTTGTAAACATGTAAATAAACATACATTACGTACACGCGGGGAGGTACGTAACACGGATTTTTGGCAGCTGAGAGGATTTCTGATGTTTGAGTTGAGCCGATGTCGATGTTCAGACCCATAAATTGAAGTAAAGTTATACTACTTTTGTAAACAGTTATATTCTTTTATGCAATTGTTGTATTTTTAGGATGGTTATGTAATATATAGCCACCTCGTTAGCTTCTTTGCTCATCCATTTACATATTTAAAAAGTCTTCGACAAAATATCTGCCCAGCGTGTCCACATCACTTAGGAAAAAGATCTCCCCATATCACTAAAATCAATATTAGCACAGATATGTTGTCCATCCCTATGCATTTTGATGGAAGAAGGAGTCAGATGCTAATGCTAACCACTCTGCAACTCCGCACCCATTACATATTGTGGAGTTAGTACACATCGGTAGGTAATGCAGCTCTTGTTAGCGCTAACGATTTGGGAAAAAATATCGAATTGTGATTTTTCAAACCAGCATTGTGATTGGATTTGGTTTAAAGTTCATATTTTAAACGTGTCTAGAGGAATTGACAAAAAAACAAAATATGAACCAGTGAGCAAGTTGTTACAGTGGTTTAACCTGCTGGAGACAAAAGCATGGATAAGTTTCTCCAAGTCTGGTTTACACTTTTGGAGTGTTTTTTTATGGTAAAAAGCCGTAGATGCTATTGATTTTGATGTGGCTGTTACATTTACATTTCTAGCCTGATTTGAAGGTTTTAGAGAGACAGACTGGAGGTAGATGCTGACACTTTCTCTATGTTTCTTTGGGCCAAAGACTATGACTTCAGTCTTGTCTGAATTTAGCTGGAGAAAGTTGTTTCACATCCACACACTGATCTGTTGATGCACTGAGTGAATCCACTGGTCCATATTCACCTGCTGCAGTGAGACATAGATCTGAGTGTCATCTGCAGAGTTGTGGTAGGACACATTATTGCTGTGTATTAACTGGCATAACGGCAGCATGTAGAAAATGAACTAAAGGGGTCCCAGGATTGACCCCTGGGGCACCCCACAGGTCACGAACATGTTAACTGAGACACAATTTCCAATCTCAACAAAGTACTCCCTTGTTTTCTAGATTGGACTTGTACCAGTGTCAAAAGCAGCACTCAGATCTAACAGGATAAAGACAAGAATCAGGTTTCAGAACGTGATTGTACAGATCTAAACTACACGATTAGCTGTTTTTCCACACGGAGTAAGACTTCATAGAACAGGAAATGATGGTAAAACTGTAGCATGTGCGATTTGCTACTTCCGTAAAACTGTGATTTTGATTGTGATTAATCTCGCAGCCCTAGCTCTTATTATCATAGCATGAAACAGGTGACCCACTTGTTTTCTTAACTTTGATACTAAATACTGTATTAGCTGGCCCTGGGTCTTCTCCACTCTTGTAAACAGTAAACTTCAGAAGTGCTGCCAGCCATCATTAGCAGGAGCCACAGATTGTTTGCTAAATATTAATTGTCTGGGGATTCTAGTTCTATAATGCATTATTCAGCTGTAGCCTGAATGAATCCAAAAACACCGCTTTTGTGCATAAGCATTTTATAAACTTTATTTCTCTTCTTCTACAGGAGCGGATTTTCCTCACTTTGTCCAACTACATCTTCACATCCATCTTCGTGGCTGAGATGACCGTCAAGGTAAGACTCAATTCTTTTGTGCAAACTTGAGATCGAATTGAGATGTATTTTGTGAGCTTTGAAAGGACTCATATTCTGGAAAACGGACTTTTTTTTTTAGCTTTCAATCATGTTATAATGTTGTCCCCTAATCAAAAACAAATCTTGCTTCCTTTATGTAAATCCATTATTCCAAAGTCATCTTCTCTGAGCACTCAAAAATGCTTGGATTGTTGCGTCACAGGTAAAAATCCATACTTTTCCTGTGCAGTTTTTGGCTATAAACCATCACCGGACTCATTGTTATAGCATTCATGGGGGATACAGACTCATTCTTTTGTTTTTGTATTTTATTTTACGTTTTCATTGCTGACAGCAGAGGGAGCTCCAATCCCTAGATACCTCATTTCAAACAGAGGCTTAGTTTTTAAAGTGTGATTTCCAAATGTAGACGTTATTTTAAGTTAGAATATGTGAAATATGTATCCCAAGGTGACAAAAAACATGTTAAATGGAAACTGTTGAGGTTTTATCCATTTAAAATCAGTAATGTACTAACTTTACACTAAATCACATGTGTCAAACTCAAGGCCTGTGGGCCAAATGCGGCCCGCCATGTCATTTTATGTGGCCCGTGACAAGGTAAATTAAAAGGTATGACTCTAAAAATATCAGTTTATCAGGAGATACACAGTCATTTTTTTTATATCTATGCACATCCATATGCAAGATTTGTAATTTGAATAAGTAGTAAATATAGAAACGGTTAAATAAGAAGATTTAAAAGTACTTGGATTTATTTTACATTTTACAACCATTTTGTTGATGTGGCCCTTGGTGAAAATGAGTTTGACAGGCCTGCACTAAATCATTCTGATACGGCTGCCATTTTGAATATCGCGGTCGCCGGCGTTATAAATGTCAATATGCTACATCGCTAACTTCGCATCATGATGGCAAAAATAGCATAACTTGGTAACTTGTATTCTTTTTTTTTTCCCCTAACTCTTTATTGATCATAGAAGTCCAAAGAATGTGCATAAAAAAAAAAAAAAATCACATCCTGGATTACTACTTCATCACATCACAAGGTTAAACCGAGTGTTTTGAATTCTGGAAAATTTATGGGTTTACTCAAACGTGAAGCAGTGAAGCAACACTCAAATCCAGTCATGCTTTTTATAAGGGAGTCAACATTGTAATGATTAACAGCTCAATAAAAGTCAGTTTGGCAGGATATCGGAACTTTAATTTGAATTATTTTAATCATTCAGCCTAACCTCATTATGTAAATCTTCGCTCTCTGCCTTTCCTATCTCGACAGCAGGTGCAGGGGCCAAAAATAAGTTGTTGATGAGCAGTATTTGGCCTGATTTAATAAGTAAAAGAAAAAGTCCACCGCGGTTTAATATTTTATGCAACGCTAATTTTGCTTCACGTGCAGAATACCGAATGAACCGCGCCTATAGAATTTAAAATGGGGTGTTGAAAAAAGCTTAGAGTGTTTTTATGGATCTTCTCTGCTCATTTTAAAGGCATATAAACTTAATTTAACTGCGTGGTTAAATTATGTATCTACTTTGCCTCATTAAAAGAGACACATAGTGCAAAATCTACTTTTTTCTTTAAAACATGCTCATGCACACATGTTTCAGTGATATATCCATACACTAAAAGAGCTTTGCCCTGATTATTCTAGCACTTAAATTGACTTCACTAACACGCATCTGTCTGTTAGCATAATGGCGCTGTAGCTATTGTGGATCTAAAAGTTGTCCTGTAGTGTATAGCCATTGTCACACAGTCCAATCCTTAGGTTTTTAGCCAGCAAAAGGCATCAGGTGCATAATCCAAGTGTTTTTTATAGAAAACTGTTAGCTTCACGGTGCTAATAGCTGTAAGCATTGTGGTGCTAAATGTCATCTAGCTATATATATAACAAAAACATAGAAAAGACTATGCTACGTTACCCATAATTACTAGCTCACAGTATCTTTATTCTAACTTTTTAAATAGCATTACTTTTGAACACCTCAATTTTGTAACTTCAGATAATGTACAGAACAGGGATTTGTTTTTTGTTTTTTTGTTTTTTCTTGATACATTTCTTGCTGAATACACTGGCATAAAAATGTAACATGGCTTGTCATACTATTTATTTATTAATTATTAACTTGCCCTCATGAACAAGCATTTATCTGTTAGCTGCTTTGTGCTAATAGCTATAGCAGTAGCATTGTGGTGCTATAAGTTGACAAGTGACACATAATCCAAGTGTTCACACTGAAAGCAGAGAAGCCAGGTCTTTTATAAATTTTGCACATCAAAAGTAAAAAAAAACCCAAACACTAAAAGACAAACAAAACAAAGCTAATATCTCTATAAGTAGGCTGCTAACTAGCCTTTTTTTAAATACCTTTTACATTTTACTTAATGTGATGTACAATATGGCTATTTTTGACCGGTTCTGTATCTTTTAATTGCACAAAACATTTTGATTTTTTGCATGTAATTTGCAGTGGCCCAGCTAACACCAACTTGATGCTAACAGATGAGTAAACAAGATGGTGTAAACATAATATGACTTGTCAGACTATTTATTTATTTATTAACTTGAAATGCCTTTACAAACAATCATCTGTTAGCTTAATTTCGCTAACAGCTATAAGCATCCCGGTGCTAAAGGTTGTCCAGCTAATGACATGGCAACACAGTCCATTTATATAGTTTGTCAGACTCTTTGTTTAATTAATTAAACTTTTTTATTCCATGTATTTATTTATTAATAGAACAGATATTATTCAAACTTGGAAAAATAAAAGTTTTGTTATTGCTGTGTGCAGATCGTGGCTTTAGGCTGGTGTTTCGGGGACAAGGCGTACCTGAGGAGCAGCTGGAACGTTCTGGATGGGATGCTGGTGATGATCTCCGTCATAGACATCCTGGTTTCTCTCATCTCCAACTCGGGCACCAAGATCCTGGGAATGCTGCGGGTTCTCCGGCTACTGCGTACTCTGCGGCCGCTACGGTAACTACTCCTGTAACTGCAAAAAAAGCTGATAAAAACGGTATTGTTGGTGGATACAGTTATTTTTCTGAACATTTTTGGTGAATTTTACTGTGTATTCAGGTTTTTACGATACTTAAACCTGAAAAACATAATTTACAGGCATTTTTTGGCACATTACTGATGGATTTTCATAATTTTGCTTCAGTATTTTTGCAAGAGGTGAAGTTTGGGCCATGTCTTGAATGCTGAACCTAAAAATGATAACAACGACTAAAAACATTTAGGGTTGTTCATCTTAAGTCTATAAAAAATATCAGCATTAGCATTAAAGAGGGGGTATTTTACTTCTATGGTGTACGCTATGCTAACATATAACATATTTAGATACCTTTTATGGTTCTGAAATTGCTAAAATTGACCAAAAACATGTTTAATAAGTTTCACTTTCGTTTTTGATGCTCATGTCTCTATTCTTTTTGTTTCCCGCGTTAAGTTACTCCCCCTTCAGAGCGCTGTCACAACACAATCAGGTTAGCTAATCGTTAGGAGGGTTTGAATAGAGATCACTAAATTGCTCAAACACGCATGGATGACATTAAAAACCTCTTTAAACATGTTTTTGATGACGCAATGTTATAACACGGTAGAAAGCTCAATTTTTGCATAATACCTCCTCTTTAATTACCAAATTAGTTGACTATTATTTCAATTATTAGTCGTGATTAATCGTTTAACTGACCTGGTTTAGTGCAGCTCTCGTGAAGTGCTCCTCATCTTCAATATTTAACTATTTTTGTCCTTTGCTGGTAACTGTATAAACTTGCACTTATTTTCTTATCAATTATCGAAACGTAAATGCCGTTTAGCTAATCGAAATAATGTTGTATTCTCGGCACGACGCAAAATACGTCTCTCTCCGTCTCGTTAATGGCCTAATCTGGTCTAATCTAATTCTAACACAAGGCGATGGACCCATTGCCTCGGCATATTCTGCTGGCTCGTTGACTGCTCGCATGCTTAAACAGGTAGTGACTTTCTCATCTGTGCACGTCGGCGCCCCCCATTGACCTCTTTGTTTACAGACAAACAAGGCTCGACACCGCATTGATTCCTGACACGTGATTGGTTTATTCGACTGTCACTTAAATAAGCAGGACCAGGACAATTAGGACAGGGCCTTCAATGAGAGTGCAGGGAAATGAGAAGTTTTTGGGGTACTAAATGGGTTTTTTTTAAGTTTTTTTTTTTTTTTTGCCATTTGTGATATGATAAATGAAAAATTTCCCCACCCACTTCTCGAATTGGTCAGCGTTTGTTAGGTTCTGACTGTGACAAGTGGAAAAAGACGACGACATTTTAAAGGCGATAGAAAACTGATACAATTTATGATTTTAATGTCATACACCGGTGTACGCAGGCACTGGGGGGGAGGTGGGTTAAGTGTCTTGCCCAAGGACACAACGACAGCGTTCATCTGTGGGAGCTGGAATCGCGCCGCCAACATGTGGGTCAGTGGACAAACGTTCTACCAACTGAGCTACTGTTGCCCACATTAAGCTTAAGCGTAGACGATTTGTGGAGCCAACCGCTAAAAAAACAATGATCGAGTTTAAGATTCGGAGCCAAACCTCTTGTCAAAGCCTGTCCTTGTCAGATCTCAGAAGCTAAGCAAAGCCGGGTCTGGTTACTAATTGGATGGGAGACTGCTGGGAATACTGAGTGGTGGAAGTGGAAGGCAATAAAGTACAAGTAGTAGGACTGTACTTAAGTAGGTGTCTGTGTAATCCCTCAGTCGTCCAGGTCTGATCCAGAGCAAAAGATGAAGTTTAAATCTGCCAATTAGACAAATTGTTGTAGGAGTGAAAACGTTTCAGTGCTGGTCAGACTGCTTGTGTCCACTGCCTTATATCTATCCCCAAGAGAGGAGCTAACTACACTGAAACTGTAAACAGCTATTGTCTCAGTTTCATTTTAAACAATCCTATTCAACGACCCTGCTATTGTTCTCTTTGTTTGGGTCTGAGGATGGAGTGATAAATGGGTGTTAGATGATGTCTAAGGCACCCATTCCTGTTTAAAGAAGGATTCTCTTTCCTAAGAAAAATAGCTTCATTAACTTCCCTCTCAAATCATTTCTTTTCTCTGGCTCAGATCTGAACCTCTTCATCTTCATCTTCAAAGGAGTGGTTAGTGAAGATAGTGAGGATGAGCAGTAAAACGTGTTCACTCCTACAACAATTTGTCTATAGTTGACAGATTAAAACTTCGTCTTTTGGTATTTAAGTAGAATTTTTAGGTATCTGTACTTTACTTAAGTTCATTTTACAGTGGATACTTTTTACTTTTACTACACTACATTTGAGAGCAGTATCTGTACTTTCTATTTCACTACATTTTTGAACAGAAATGAAAGGTAAATAGTGCTTTTCATATGATTTGAGCGGTTATTTTTTACCATTTTCTTGGTAATATCTTGACTAAAGTTTTCGAGTTCAAGCTTCAATTTTGAGCAAAGACAAATAAACACAAAATTCATAAGAAAAAATAAGAAAAGGATTCATATTGTTAGTGTTGACCAATATATGTAGCTTTTCTTTATATATATAAATACACTACATTTAACACATTAATACCTTAACAACACTTGTGAAATACTTTTACTTTTTACTCTAAAAGCAGATTTTAAACAGATACTTAAATATTTCTAGAGAAGCAGACTTTCATGTGATCATTTTACTTTTATTTGAGTCCCTTTTACCTCTGTATCTGTACTTTTTAACATTTTTTTTGCTCAAGTAACAAAATTAAGTACTTCATCTAACTATTACAAACTGTTGTCGTGTCTTTAGGCAAAAAACTTCACCCACTTCGCATAGTATGAATGTGGTGTCTTATTAGAGTGTTGCTATAGTGGGATGGAGCAGATTATCAGCCTTGGTTTTGCGCAAGTCTACCCCAGGGCAGCTGTGGCTACAATAGACATCATCACCGTATATGGAGTGAATAAATAATGCACTGTAAAGCACTTTGAAATACCCATAGAGGTATATAGTCTCCTGATATAATACTGTGTTCTAGAAAGCCGTGGGCCATCCTGGTGAGATATATTGTGCAGTACTCCCCTCCAAACATTTGATCTGTGAGTAATACTTGGTTCTTTAAGTGAAAATGTGTGCGATTGCCTGGTGTTTGGAAAACTCTGACAGGAATCCCGCGCTGATCTGACAGTAATGCTGCGTGAGCCGTGAGCCTGGTGGGATTAAAGCGGGGACGTGCCGTAGACAGCCTCAGAATGGCCCAGGTACTTTGCTTCAGGAGGTCTGATAGTCCCGGAAGGGCTCACGCTGTGCTTTTATTATACTTTTCCACTGCTGTGACTGTTATTGTGTTATTGTTTCCTTCTTATGCAACATTCTGTTCACTCCCAAACACCTGTGATTTTAATATGAATGAAAGAAACGGCGTGTATCATCTGAATTACGTGGATTTCTTGAAAGGGAATATATAGTGGTTTTACTTTATTATTGTCATTAGTTTAATGAAAAGATGTACTTTGATGTATCTTATCTTATCTTACCTTTATCAATCTCTGTGCATTGGACCCATCTCCAGATCTTGAGCTAGTCTTGATGAGGACCTTACCTTAGCCCTTAGCCCCATCTCAGTCCTGACCAAAACTAGCTCAAGATCTGGACTTAGAAATGGTTTAGTTTTGGCTAAAGAGGTGCTAGTTTAGTCCTTGGTTAGGCCATTTTTTAGTACTGGGATAGAGATGGTTTGGTCCTGGTTTAGTTCTTTGGGTTTTCTATCAGAAGTCCTTTAGACCTAATTTAATCTGTGGTTAGACCTGGTTTACTCCTGGAAGAGACTTGGTTTAGTCTTGGGATAGACTTGGTTTAGTCCTGGGATAGAGATGGTTCAGTCCTGGTTTAGTTCTTCTTCGAGTGTTCTTTTTGTCTATATCAGAAGTGCTTTAGACATAGTTTAGTCCTTGGTTAGACCTGGTTTAGTCCTGGGATAGACTTGGTTTGGTCCTGGGATAGACTTGGTTTAGTCCTGGAATAGAGATGGTTCAGTCCTGGTTTAGTTCTTCTTCGAGTGTTCTTTTTTGTCTACATCTATCAGAAGTCCTCTAGAGCTAGTTTAGTGCTTAGTTAGACCTGGTTTAGTCCTGGTTTAGTACAGCTCTTGTTTGATCTGCAGTGGACAGCATCTGTGCAAAAAAGGATCCAAACTGCAAGCTGAAACACAAATATGTAAGGCTCCGTACCTGATTTTACCGTCTTAAAAACCTGAAAAACAGAACTAGTTCATTTTAAACAATTTTTGCAGTGGTCCAAAGTTATTCCTCACTTTCTTTATGCATTCCTAGCATCCTAATTATTTACTACGAAGAGTTTAACACTTTTCACAACTCTCAGAGACCAGAGCGGTTTGCTGTGACAGTAAAGCTAACATCAACTAGTATGCTAACGTATAACTGCTTAACAAAATATATCTGTACTGGAGCAAGACATTTTTGCTCAAATCAGGTACAGGGTCTTTATAGAGGCGCTATTATGCAAAACTGAACTTTTGGAGCTTTCTACCATGTTATAACATCATCAAAAACATATCTGAAGAGGTTTTGGACGTCATCCATGCATGTTTCAGTAATTTAGCGATCTCTCCCCGGGCTCTATCCATAAATATACAAAAGCATGACACAAAACAATACACTACAACTTCACAAACCTGCAGTAGTTTCATTAGCGGGATGCACAGTGATTGCGATTGATGATTGTTGTGATAGCGCTCTGAAGGGGGGGTGACTTAGCGTGGCGAGCAAACATACGTGAGACTCGGAGCATCAAAAATGGAAGTGAAAGTAATTAAACATTTAAATACATTGTTTTTCAACGAATATAGCATTTTTAACCTCCTGAGACCTGGCGTCCTCATCAAACACATTTTGGGTTGTTTAGGCCACAGTGCAAATTTTTAGAACAGAGAACAGCAACAAGAACATGTTCAATTTTGATTATTTTTAAGAGTTTAGAATATTTATTTTTTTATTTTAATGTATTTTTATTTTATTTTATTTTATTTTTTATTTTATTTATTTATCATTATTATTATTATTTTTTTTTTAATTTTTATTTTTTATTTAAAGGCATATGTTTTCCTGCACCTGTCAGTATCACTTCAAATGAGACACAGTGTTCCTAGAGGTACAATTGTTTCTCATTTCGTTTTTTTACACTCAGAAAAAATGTGTGTGTTCAGGCACTTAATAGTTTTTGCAAATAAAGTCTTGCGAGAGCTCGGGTCTCAGGAGGTTAAAACAACAAAACCTACGCAGTCAACACGTGGTAGAAGTATAATACCTCATCTTAAAGTAAAATATCTTCTGTACTTCCATGAGCTGCTGCTGGTACTGCCATATTTCCACCTTTTCTGTTTCTATCAGCTGCTCTGTTTTCTTATTAAACCCCAATTTGACTTTTATTCACCCATGCACACGAACGTTTGAAGTGCCTGCTGTAAAATACAATTGCCGTAGCACTGACCAAACACGGTGTAAAACTCGGTATAGTAAAATTCTACGCTCTCTCCTTTTGGACCAGAACTTAACAAGCAGGCTAAAATGATTGGGCTACATTGGCATGATGCTCGTTAGATGCAGAGTCAGCTGAGGAGAGAGCCAAGCTTCCTCAAATCACCTCGCCTTGTACCTGGATAACCTGCCCACGCATTTTACTCAAACTGGCATGATTTTCCAGCCCGGCTAATTGGAACGCAACAGTGTTAAAGCGGCTGTAACCGATTATTTTCAGCAAATAAAAGCGAAATTTGTCTCATTCCAGTGCAGATATATTGTATAGGCAGCACTAAGGGTCAAAATAAGACCATTGTGTACTGTCTGTTGCGTAATTTTAAAGCAATTTTATCATCCCCGATCTGGAAGTGAGGCTGGGGCACTGTTAGCTTAATAGTTAGCGTTAGCATTTTAGTAACGATGGTGTGAAAAATGCTTATAAACATTGAGGTGATCTAATTCAAGTAATTCAATCTTTTTATGTGTGTGTTCCAGTGGAGGAAGAAGTACTCAAGAAAAAAACAAACAAAACTCAAGTAAAAGTACCATGTGAAAAAAATCTCCTTAAAATATTAAAGTACCCGTTTAAAAATGTAGTTAAAGAGTAAAAAGTAAAAGTGTTTTGCACAGACTTGGAGATTTAATAAAGGTTCAAATGTTGTGATTTGAATCAGTCTTTTTTTTCCGATCTGTTTTTGTTTTTCAAACTATGAATGTGTTCAAAGTAAAGCCCTCAGACTTTTCAGCAGGTCTCAAACTGTAATGAAAAATACTTTTACTTTTCAGTCCTGTTCAAAAATGTCGTGTAGTAGAAAGTATATATACCTGCCTGTAAAAGTAAAAAGTATCCGCTTTTAAGTCTGTGTAATTCCTCAATCGTCCAGGTCTGATTCATAGCAAAAGAAACAAAAGAGAACAATAGGAGGGCCATTAAAGGTTGAATAGCGTCATTAAGACTGAAACTGTAAACAATAGCTGTTTACTGTTTACTACTAAACTTTGCCTTTTGCTATCCACTTTTAAATTGACCTAAGTTATGTACATATACCTAAAATGTGTACTTAAATACAGCATATTACTACTTTTACTTCGTTGCGTTCCACCACTGGTTCACACTTTCACTTTCTGGGTCCTGGTTTTTGTTTAGTTGAGTTGTTCAGTAGACTTGGTTTAGTTTTGTTCTAGACCTGGTTTATTCCTGGTGTAGCGCAGGATTAATGCCGAAATGAGTTCTAATTCAGTTCCAATTTTGATGTAGTGTAGTTGCAAATGTGAATACCCCTTTAAAGGTTCTCCGAGAAAATGTAGTGAACATGGCGTATGTATTTTTGTGTTGCATCTTTATTTCTGTAGGTGATTGCAGAAAAACACAGTACACAAAATACACAAAAACTCACAAACACCGCTATTACCAACATTACACTTACAGATTTTGTTTTGTTTTATTTTTATTTTATAATTTAATTTAATTTAATTTAATTTAATATTTTATTTTTTTATTTTTTTATTTTTATTTTATAATTTAATTGTATTTTATTTTATTATTATTATTATTTTATTTATTTTTTTCATTGTGGGTACAAAAAAAAAGTATACTATTGATTCTTTGCGGCTTATGTCATCAACATTCCCTGGGTGGTGAAGCTATCTAGAGGCACTGCTCTGTCTAAAGATCTGTTACTCAAATTAGACTTTAATCTGAGCTTTGTTTTAACACAATCTGACCATAAAGAACTTAGCTAGAACTACAACAAAGTGAGCTGATTTGTGCTTTTAAACAAATCCAGAGTCAAAAGCTAGCTAGCATTAGCCAAAATTTTTTGAGTTTGTCACTCTCTCCTAAACGGGACCTTGAACGCTCGTATTTATCACTGGTTGCTGAAAATGCATTTGCTAACGTGTGCATTGTGTCACCAACTGCTGCACATTCCGCCATAGCCACAAATACAGAACCCCCCGGCAATACCATCTCTTTATTTATATATGACAAAATTTTCATAGGTTTCACAAAAATCCAGTCTTGCTCACGTTTTGCAGGCCTATATTTTATCCTCAAACCTCCTTTCTGCCCCATTTGGAACGCAGCCGTACTTTTGCTGTCTAAAAGCTCATGCGTTAGCTGCAAACGCGTCTCGTTGCCCCTGTCACCCCATTGCACTGTGGGAGTTTGAATTAAATATGAGCGTGTCTGTGTTTTGCCCTGTGGCGGTGCGGTGCACTGAGGGTTCATCTCTACACACGCTCAGTAAATGTGTCAAATCAATCCCCATTTATTTACAAGCTACAATAACACACGCTAGTCCCTCAGGCTAATCTGGCAATGCAGTCAAATACAGGAGCTAGCTTAACTGGCGGAGTAGCGGAGGGTCGTGATTTGGACAAACATCACTGCACAAATGTCATATTTCTTGCTGCTTGTTTCATTTTGGATTGCGTTGCTGTTGCAGGGTTTCACCATATACTGTCTCCACTGATTTGTCATTGATATATAGCTGGGATGTTCCGTAGTGTGGCTTTAAACGTAAAAAAACATGCACAATTGGTTCAGCTAAAGTTGTTCTGACCAAGCCTAGCTCAAAATCTGGATTGAAAGATGGGTCAAATGCAGAGGTCAAATTTTCCCAATAATATAGTGTAGCTTAACCTGAATGTGTCCGTTTCCATTGAGACAACACCTTGGGCAAGTTACATGTCAGATCTGTGAAGAGGTGATCCCGCTTACAGTATGCATGTTTGTTTGTTTTTTGTTTTGTTTTGCTTTTCTCAATATAAACACCTGTTATTGAATAAATGCAAGACGTTTAATGCCATAATGTGGATTTTTTCAATTTCACAGTGGAGAAAAACTCTCCAGAAAAGTTACACAGCATCTTTAAAGGTCCTATATTGTAGAAAATGGGTTCTTGTGAGCGATAAGTCATTATACACCTTGCACTTTAGGTTATGTGCAATACTCACAGCACTATAAAACTCGTGCAATACACACAGCACTTTAGAACTTATGCAATACACACAGCACTTTAGGACCTGTGCAATACACACAGCACTTTAAAAGTTGTAGTAACCCTCCTGAGTTTAGGTTTTTGACATGGCTTCTGTCCTGCCCTGTATGTATTTGACTGTATTTTGTTTATCTGGTATTTTATGTTAAATGTGACCATCAACCTGTCCAGGGACAACAGATGGAAATTAGCCTGTGGCTAAAATCTCGCATACTTACATATGTATCTTATGTTCATTAATATGCACTGTCCCTTTTCTAAATAAATAAATAAATAAATTATAATGTTGTTACCTAATCAATTCTCTATTGAACAAAAGATGAAATGTAGCTGTTAACTTGAAAACTACCACTTCATGTCATCACAAGGTGGAACAGAGCATTTTGAGCTTTGGAGATGTTACAGACTAATAATGAAGTGTTACTCAAACATGTGTGAATGAAACAAAACACAACTCCAGGTCTGTTTTTGACGAGGTAACAACATTATAACATGATTTAAAGATAGGGCTGGGTATCATTAAGAAGTTGCCGATACAGACCTCGATACATAGGCCACGATACGATACGATCTCGATACTGTGCCACTGCTGATTCGATACAATACGAGACGATATATTTCAAATCAGTTCAATGTGATTCAATGAAAAATAAACACTTTCGGGCCACTTAATGATCAACCCCATTTTCACCAAAAATTCATAAACATTTTTAATTTTTTAAATCTTCTATTTGAATTTGATGAATGAACACATCAGTGCATTTTATTTTGTGCATTTTATCAACTAGAAAAACACATCAGACTGTTCCATGTGTCAGTGTTACTCATCCACAGTTTATACGAGCTCCACATTTACATTTACACAGGGACATGTGCAGTTTAACGACTCTGAAGGATCACGACATATTTAGAAAAACACAACTGTGATACTAAAAGTTACTATGAAATAAAAGTTAATCATCAAAACATTGAATCAAATGTCAAATGTTCTGCATAAATGAGACTCTTTCCTCTAAAAAAAACACACAAATGTAGCGCAGTGACAGAATAATTAGGTAAAATATACACAAAAATACTCTCGGCGATGTATCGATACAGCAGCCCACGATATCAATACTGTGTTATTAAATGAAACGATACGATATGTCAATATTTCAACATTTCTGCACACGCCTACTAAAGATCACAAATCAGTTTTTTGCGTAATAGAGGAGCTTTAAGTAAACAGTAAAAGTTCATAATGTAAACATACAGTATTTCCCATAGACACTCATACGGTGCATAAATGTCCGTCACGTCCCCGCAGGTGGCGTCTCCTCATTAGGGATATTGATGACGCCGTAGGAGCGTGTGTGTGTGTGTGTAGTCCTGACACCCTGATGCATGGGCTTTGTTTAGCGGGACACGCGCGCCCACCTCCGCACCCATCCATCACCCCATACCGCCATCATCACACCCGGCCAGCCCAGGAGAAAAGAGGAAAAGAGGAGGAGACAGGGGGAGGGGCCAGCTTTATGTCCAACGCTGGAGACTAAAAACATCAGAACTCCGCCCACAACTGCATTTCAAATCGAGCTGCTAAACTGGGAAGTATCTGGAGGGTAAAGAAAAGAAAGAAAAGAGGGCAAGAGGAGCAGGGGGGGCGGAGTCTAGAGGTATAAAGGACAATGTGATTGGTTGAACAGGTATCCACACTTTAAGCTCCGCCCCTGCAGCCAGGTGTTTGTAATGCTTCTGCTTCCTGCTTCTCTCCTTTTGCTCTTCTCTTTCCCTCTCTCCTCCCTCGTCTCTTCTTTCTCCCCTTTCTTTTCTCCCTCTCTCCTCCCTCGTCTCCTTTCTGTCCCCTCTCTCTTCTCTTTCTCCTCCTTTTTTTCCTCCCTCCATCTCTCCACCACCCCCCTTCCCTCTTTCCTCTCTCCTTCCTCCTCTCTCCACCGCTCTTCTCCCTCCTCTTCTGCCTCCTCTCTCCCTTCTTGTCTTCCTCTCTCTCTCCTCCTCCTCTTCCTTTTTCTCTCTCCACCCTCCTCTCTCTCTTCTCCCCTTCTCTCCCCTCTCTCTTCTCTTTCTCCTCCTTTTCTTCTCCCTCTCTCCTCTTTCCACTCTTTCCGCTCCCTCCATCTCTACACCATCCTCCCTACACTCTCTCTCTCCTCTTTCCTCTCTCTCCCTTCTCTCATTTCTCCATTCTCCCATTTCTTTTCTCCTTCTCTCTTTTCCCCTTCTCTCCTATCTCCCCCTTCCCCTTTCTCTTCTTTCTCCTTTCTTCTCCCACCCTCGACTCCCTCAGCCCTCCTCTTTCTCTTCCTCCTCTCTCTCCTCCCTCCATCCTCCTCACGCTCTACTGTTTCTCCTCCCTCCTCTCGTTCATCCCCTTTCTTTTCTCCCTCATCTGTCTTTTCTTGTCTCCCTTTCTCTCTCCTCCTCTTCCTTTTACTCGCTCTTCCCTCCTCTTATCTCTCTCCTTCCTCTCCCCCTACCTAGTCCCTGTTCTCCCCCCCTTCTCCTCCTTCCTTTCTCCCATTTCTTCTCCCCCTGTCTCTCCTCCCTCCTCCTCCCCTGCCTCTTTCTCTTCTTCCTCCCTCCTCCTCTCCCTCTCTTCCACACTTCTCATAATTACCCTCCCTCTTTCCTGCATGTAGTGTCCTACTTGTTGTTCCCTTTCCACTGAGGGAACAATACAAGCAGGTGTTGCTCATCACATTTTTCTCTATCTCTCTCTTTTTCTTACTTTCTTCTTTTGTAAACCACATCCAAAAAAGAAAGTAAAAAACACAAAGACACGTTGCAGATGCCGGCTGAGGCAGCAGATCGGAAACAGAAGCTCCTCGTCCTCCTTCGCCCGTGTCAGATGTAATTTTAAAAGTGCCGCAGCGTGGGCCGTCCTCTCACTACATCAGAGACTTCTTTAAAGTCGACATTGTGCTTGTTTCTGCTCTGTAGTTTATGACACCTGTGGATTATTCTGTTAGAATTTGCACATTTTAAGTCACAATATTCATCTAAAATGACTTAATAAAAGAAACATGTCCGCTGATTTCCGCGTTAGAAAACTGCGATGCCCGACGGGAGCTGACGTCGCCATAAACATCGTCCAAACAAAACGCCGTGGAGCCGTC
Organism: Periophthalmus magnuspinnatus; assembly: GCF_009829125.3. Classification (NCBI taxonomy): domain Eukaryota; kingdom Metazoa; phylum Chordata; class Actinopteri; order Gobiiformes; family Gobiidae; genus Periophthalmus; species Periophthalmus magnuspinnatus. The sequence goes on from NC_047144.1 coordinate 20,520,521, forward strand.
TGCGCCTCCGATGACGACTGCGGATCACACGAGCGAGTAGCAGATTTTTTGTGATTTGCACCAAAATGACTACGTGATTAGGCATGGGACGTTATCGCAGTTTGGTGTCACGATTATCACGGCCAAAATAAATGCGATTAACGATTATATCACGATAATTATTGATGAGAGTTTGTTATAAGTGAAACCAACAGTGATCTAGAGGAGATGATCATGGAGAAGTATTTTTTTTCTGCACATTCTGGTGTGGAACAGGTTAGATGAAGATGTCAGAGATTGTAGAACTTAAAAAAAAAGAAGTCTTGAGTCTTGACACAATGGTGCTTTTGTTTGTTACCGATAATCAAGTGTAATAATGATCTGTAGAACTAAAGATGATAAATGTGTAAAGTTTCCTCAGTTTGTATTGTGTGGTAATGACCTGACTGCATGGAACAAATGCAGATATTTTAGATGTTTTTATTATGGATGAACTGTCAGATGACGAGGACGTCTACAGACAATGTGCCATGATGTATGCACAGGCTAACACGCTAACACGCTAACAAAGTGATAGTATAAACTGCATCTGTACCAACTGACGCTTTAGAATATCTGTACTACACTGGACACTTTATAATACCGGTCACGTTAATAAGTGATATTTTCACTGTTGTTCCGATGTTGTTGTATATATCTACCTCTAAGACTATTTTATTTTTAAGCATATCTTTTTTTTTTTTTACTTTATGCACGCCCTTATTTGTACTTATTCAGTGTTTTATGTTGCACTTTATCACCGAGAAAGTTCCTAGTTTGTGAGTTTTGTTCACTGACAATGGCGATAAAAGTCTTCTGATTCTGAGCTGAAGTGAAAAAGACACTTTATAAAGCGTCAGTAATGTTTTTGAGGAGGTAACAACATTATAACATGATTTAAAGCTCACCAGAGTCTGTTTTGTGTAGAACTTTTAGCATAGATTTGGTCCTTACTATAGCTTTCAAAGGCATGATATCGGCAAAAATCGGTTATCGGCCGCAACAGCAAGACAGATATCAACATTGACTCAAAAAAAATACTCACATCCATAGTTTTTAGATTAGGAAACAACTTTATAATATGGATTTAACATCAAAAACCTGTTTAGCACAATATAGGAGCATTAAAGGGAGAACGGGGAGAAGTGGAGAGGCAGGTCTGCTGTTTCATATGCAAAACAGTCACAGGTGTGATTGGAGCTGGAGACTCCAAAACCGCTCATTTGTCTGACGAACAACAATAAACTGAAACTTCTTAAAGACGTCATGTCGCAAAATGTGTACTTTACAGTAAAATAAGAGTCAGATACACAGTACAAATAGTTATATGTACTAGTACTTTTAATGTGCAAATGAGGAATGCAATTTTGAGGTAACCATGCACATACTTAAGCGCAACAGACTGGTTTTCCATGACGCTATCAACAATCTTAAATACAATCTTTACACCCGTTTGAAATTTCCCAGGATTGTTACGTCAGAGGTAGAGACCCTTCGCCATTTTTAAGCTCATAAATCATCTACAGACTTGTTCAAAGCATTTCTGCTGTCAAATCACATTAGTTACAACTGCGCTTACATTAACATACCAGGGAATGTTTGGGTTTCGCTAACATTCTTTTTTTTTTTCTCTCTCTCCTCATCGTATCCAGGGGAAAAAAAAGCCTTTTCTGTTCTGTTTTGTTTCCAGTGCTGGCTTCCACTATATTATTGATGTTCTACCATTGTGCCAAGGAACAGTAGTGAGCCAAGAGTGCCAAAAATCCCAGTTTTAGTTCACAACCTTATTTAATGTAACAATTGGCCATTTTGGTTGCCTGGCAAATCCACAATGATATCTCTGTTTTTTTTTTCATACAGATTGATATCAGTCTGGTCTCCACGTCCTCCATTGCATCTCAAGCCGGGTCAGATGTGATCAAATCTGTTTTTTTTTTCAGCACATTGGTTACCTATGATTTACAAATGCATTTTTCCTTTATTTTTCCCAATACAGCGGACGATGTGTGTCCCTAATTGGCGAATCCACCTGTCAATCACACTCATTTGAAAACATGGAGATTCACCAGACTCACATCTTCATTAAGTATTAAAGAAAATTGTATATTCTGGATCCCAGGCAACCATTTTGGAGAGTCTAAAGCAAATGTCTGAACCTGAAAACACACAGAAATTACCACTATTGCAAAGTCCCTAGTGCCAGACACAGTGACATGGACATTATTCACGCTTGTTTGCTCAAATTGGGCTTTTTCGATCATGTTTTAGCGGTTGGTGTGCTGCAGTATCTTTTTTTTTTAAACAGTGACTCTACCAAAATCTACCAGAATCATAGCCATAGCTCCCTCTACAGCCTCTCACTGGTACTACACCCTCTATATCTTAGTCCAGCTCATAGACTGTATATATAAATGTACATAGCTAACCTGCTAGCCGTGACATTCCAAATAGGAAGTGATCATGGACGCACTTCCGGCTCCATCGACCCTGACTCCAATTCACATTATTTCACTATTGTGTTTGTAACTTAAGATATGAACAATAATAACAGACAAATCAGGTGCCGTCTTTCCCCGTAGTTGCTGCCGCTAGCGTTAGCAACAAGTTGGAGTGACAGTGTTGCTAAGCGCCTGCTCTCTGCTAAAACCAACAGCGCAGCCGAGAAAAGACGGGGAAAAACTTTCAACATCCTGGCTCTGGATTGGCTCTTTGGTTGCTATGATACTCGTCGTCGGAATTCCTAATATTCAGCTTGGATCCAGATTCGCTCCTATAACCGTTAGCCTCGATGAGCTAAGGGTCATCACACTCGCTTAGTCCACTTCTTTATACAGTCTATGCTCCAGCTCTTGTTTTTCCCCGCTTTGACCCAAACCAGTGAGAAACAAAAGCTCATTTTTATCCGATCAGGTCATCGATCTCCTGCCCCTTCGGCTTATATCCTCCTGTCCAGTGTAATGCGCTATTGACCAGGCCTTCAGTCGGCTGTCAGCTCACAAACACGGGGACGGACAGGCTGCGGGTAGCTCACCTCCATGTATCTCCATCACTATTGATTTGTGCGTAGAAAAGCCCATAGTAGACTTTGGATGTGGCCAATGGTGATGCTAATTATATAGTCACGCTAGCTGGTTTTACGCTAACACCAGGCAAGACATTAAACGTAACAACTTGAAGAAGAAATTGTCCATATTACACTATTTTCTGATCTATGTTATAATGTTTCCTCATCACAAACAGACCTGGAGTTGTGTTTTGTTTCATTCACACGTGTTCCTCTCAAACGGAAAACACTCTGTTCCAATTTAGCCAAAGCCGAAGTTAAATGGTTGTAGGAGTGAAGTCGTCAGAGGATGGAATTATAGAGTTTTATAATTCCATCCTCAGACCCAAAGCAAACAAAAGAAACAAAAGAGAACAGTAGTAGGGCCATTAAAGGTTGAATAGGGCCATTAAGGCTAAAACTGGAGACAATAGTTGTTTACAGTTTAACTTCGACTTTTGCTATGGATCAGACCTGGACGACTGAGGGATTATACAGACTTTGTTCCACCTTGTGATGTCATCATGTGGTAATACAGGAAGTGCTCCATTCTGTTTTCAAACTCCACACACCTTCACTAGAATCATTTGGATGATTTCAGCCCTGGAACTGCTCATCTCTGCTGACAAAAGGTAAAAGTAGCTGTTAACTTGAAAATGACCACTGCATGACATCACAAGGTGGAACGGAGCATTTTGAACTGGAGACGTAAACAGACTAATGATAAAGTGTTACTCAAACATGTGTGAATGAAACAAAACACAACTCCAGATATGTTTTTAAGGAGGTAACATTATTATAACATGATTTAACGCTCACAGAATTAATGTTGAGTAATATCTGTCCTTTAAAGAAAAGATTGATCTAAAACAACTTAGACTTAACTGATGTAAAACTATGATAAATATTGAACACAGGAACTATCCAATCAAACCAAGTCAGAATTAGAAAAAAAAACCATGAAAACCTGTCATATGCACTTTAATTATGATTATTTAGACTGGCTATAAATCTCAAGTCTATTAAGCAGTGTAATACATGTTTTGCCCTCATTTCAAGGTAAACATGGAGGGTTTATACGTACATTTATGATGAAGTTGACATATGTGCTGAGGGTTCTTTCACATTACTAGGAGTGGAGTGAGCAATGGACCCTATGTGTCCTTGGGCAAGACACTTCCTCCAGGGTCTGTGAACTCTGACGTATGAGTAAGAGTGTGAATACTTTCTTGGTTTAAAGTGCTCTGAGTGTACACAAAGGTTAAAAGATGTCAACATTTGTCACCGGTGTTTTTGTCACTATAAAAAAAAAAAAAAAAAAAACATGCACATTTATTTATTTATTCCATTATATTTATTTTTATACAATTAAATAAAATAGAATAAACAATGAGATTCTATATACAGTATTTTTTTCATTTAAAAAAATCCAGATGTTCCCCAGTTCAAATACATATTTTTATTAATTAAACGTTTTATGTGACGAAAGGCCCAATTTACAGATAATCAAATCAGAAAAAAATGAATTTGAAACCGACTGCAGTGCTGTTTCCAACCAGCAGGGGCACACACCTCATACAGAATCTTTAAACGAGCTGTACCTGTTTTTTTTTTACTTTCGTAACAACGTGAAAAACAGAACTAGCTCATTTTAAACAGTTTGCAGTGGTCCAAAGCTATTCCTCACTTAACTTACGCATTCAGACCATCCTAATTACTCACCACGATGAGTTTATAAGAGCTTTTTCACAACTTTTAGGAAGAAAAGTGGAGTTTTGCTGCGATAGTAAAGCCTAACAGCACTTATCACGCTAACACGCACTTTTTTGGACAGTAAACGGTTTATAATTAGATGCAGACAGCTTGCAGCCTACACATTTTGACCTCGAGAGCTGCTTATACAATATATCTGCACTGGGGCAACACGCATTTTACTAAATATATAAAATCCGGCAGAACTTTAACTCCCCATTAGTCCCCGTTTTTTCTTTTAACTACTTGACCTTGCGTCTAAAACAGTGAACCCCGCTTTTTTCTCACGCAAATACTGCCACCAGGTCAGTGTCAGTGTTGTACTAACAGAATGCAGAGTCAGTGTATGCCGGTGGGCTATGGAGCAGTGAGGAAGAGGAGGAGGAGGATGACGAGGAGGGGGACACTGCAGGGCATCTGAGCTCCATCTGCTCCCACTGCTGCTGGGACCGTGGCCTCAAAGTGCCCCGTGCAAATGTCTTCTATTGTATTGTAATGATCTGATATTTTGTGTTTAGTTCAGACTGTTGTTGTTCTTTTAACTGTTTATGTGTTGTTGTTAATGTAGCTGCTTTTGGATGTAACGCTTGGTTGCTATGCCGACAAATTGAAGTTAAAGTTAAAGTGCGGTTTGTCAGTTACAGGTCTGTTTTGGAGACTGGCTCTAGTGAGTTGAAGCTGCTGTTGTTTTGCTCTTGTTTTGCTGTGGGTTATGGCCTACACGAATCCTTGAGTTTAGGGGGGGTAGGGTTAGGGGTTAGGGTTAGGGGTTAGTTTTTTCCCTCAGATTTGGGCCCCTGGTGGTCCAGCTCCAGGGAGGGTTAGAGTAGGGTTAGGGTTGAGTTAGGGCTAGGATTAGGGGGTAAGGTTAGGGTTAGGGGTTAGGGTAAGGATTAGGGTTTAGTGTAGGGTTAGGGTTGAGTTAGGGTTAAGGGTTATGGTAAGGGTCAGGGTTAGGGACAGGGTTAGTTTTTTACCCCAGATCTGGGTCCGTGGTAGTCCAGCTTCGGGGTTAGGTTAAGGGTTGGGGGTTAGGGATTTAGGGTTAGGGGTAGGGTTAAGGGCTAGGGTTAAGGGTTAGGGTTGAGTTAGGGGTTAGGGTTAGGGAAAGGGTTAGGGTTAGTTTTTTTCCCCAGATTTGGGTCCGTGGTAGTCCAGCTCTGGGGTTAGGGTAAGGGTTAGGGGTTTAGGGTTAGGGGTAGGGTTGGGGGGTTTAGGGTTAGGATTTAGGGTTAGAGTCAGGTTAGGGTTAAGGGTTAGGGGTTAGGGTAAGGGATTGGGTTAGTTTTTCCCTTGGATCTGGGCCCGTGGTAGTCCAGCTCCAAGGAAGGGTATCTTACGGTGTTGGGACAGTATGACAAAGGTGTGCAAAAGAAGACGCCTTGATATTTCCTTAGAGCAACTTGGAATAATTTATCCAGAGAGTCCCTTCCTCATAATAAATCTCAGAAACGTTTGATTGAATCCTTACCCTGCTGTTGTGTGCTGTGTTGCAGAGTCATCAGCAGAGCTCCCGGCCTGAAGCTGGTGGTGGAGACCCTCATGTCGTCCCTCAAACCAATCGGGAACATCGTGGTCATTTGCTGCGCCTTCTTCATCATCTTCGGCATCCTCGGAGTCCAGGTGAGAGCGGCCATTTTGTCTGTAGAAAATATCTCAACAAAAGACAGAAATACATTGAAAATATGAGACAGTGTCCAACAGTATCTGACCAGAACTGAAGGAGCCACTTGGATGAACAGCAAAACATCTTCACTCGAAAACTTTTGTCCAGTTGATAGAATTGAATTTTTCTTTTGCTGTGGGTCGTACCTGAGAGAGTACACGGACAAAAGATAGAAAAATGATGTGGTATTTTGGTATTTTAGTATGATATATATATATTTTTTATATTTCAGTCCTGTTTTTTTTTTTTTTTTTTTTTTTTTTTACATAGACTGAAGTATTAGTAGTACTAGTAGTAGCCATAGGAGTATATTTCTTGAGTTTTTTTTTTTTTTTTTTTTTTACATAGACTGAAGTATTGGTAGTAGTAGTAGTAGTAGTAGTAGTAGTAGTAGTAGTAGTAGTAGTAGTAGACATAGTAGTATATTTCTTGAGTTGTTTTTTTTTTCTTTTTACATAGACTGAAATAGTAGTAGTGGTTACTTCAAGTTTTTTCTTTTTTTTTTTTACATAGACTGTAGTAGTAGTATTAATAGCAGCAGTAGTAGTTGTAGTAGTAGCAGTCGTAGTATATTTCTTGAGGTTTTTTTTTTTTCTTTTTACATAGACTGAAGTAGTAGTAGGAGTAAGTAGTAGGCGTAGTTTCGGTAATAGTTACTTCTACTTTTTTTTTTTTTACATAGACTGTAGTAATAGTATTAATAGTAGTAGTAGTCGTAGTAATACTAGTAGTGGTAGTTACTTCTACTACATTTCTTCAGTCATGTTTTTTTTCTTTTTTTTTGCACATAATTAAGTAGTAGTAGTAGTAGTAGTAGTAGTAGTAGTAGTACATTTCTTCAGTCATGTTTTTTTTCTTTTTTACGTGAAAGTCTTCCGGCTGAAGCATCACTTATTAGTCAAAATGTGTTTGATCTTAATTCACCGTGTAATATCATTAAAAGCCATATCGCCAACTGGAACCACGAGCGCTCCACCCACTAGATCATTTCTCTCACTACATCCACCACGATGCACACAAGTTTCTGAGATAATTCCAGGCAGTTGCTTCCATATGGTTCTCATCCAACACCATGCATTATAGATAGAGTCTGCAGCGCGTCAAAGCGGGGGGCGTGGTCTGGCGTAGGGGAGACACTTGTTCCCAGATTGTCCCTTGTGGATTCTGGGTGAGTCTTAAAAGACGTTGTTACCCCGGAAAAGTAAACTAATTGTTCTGTTGATGTTCAATTACAGCAGGTGGCGCCACCATTAGCATTCTCGGATAATTATACAAATGTGAGCTGTTGGAGCGCTTTGTTCTTTTCCGTGCCTTTGTGTCTGCGTTTGGCACAATATAAATCCAAAAGTCTGCGTTTGCTCTTGTATTTGTCGATCAGCGGGTGACAGAGCGGCCCTTGTACATTAAAATGAACGGTTTGTTTTCCATCACGGAGCAGTTTCAGTCCCTGATGGTGGGCGTTCCCTCATAAGCAGCCGACTGTAGCTAATTAACAAAATGGGAATTGGAGTTTCATTTTTCCTCATACTCCCGGAGCACCCCCCAAAGGACACCATGAGGGACATGGTCGAATGCCTTTTCCAGGTCCACAAAACACATGTGGACTTTGTTGGGCAAACTTCCATGAACCCTAGAGCACCCGATGGAGAGTATAGACCTGGTCCAGTGTTCCACGACCGGGACGAAAACCACACTGCTCCGCCTGGATCCGAGGTTTGACTATCGGTTGGATTCTTCTCTTCAGAACAATGGAATAGACCAGGGGCGTCAAACTCATTTTCACAAAGGGCCACATCAACAAAATGGCCGCTCTCAAAGGGCCAGATGTAAGATAAATGTCACTAAATGCAACCAAATTTAATGTCAACTAAATGCAGCTACTTTTGAATCGTGTTAATTAACCGTTTCTATATTTATTACTTATTCAAGTTACAAATACTGCAGATGGATTTGTATAGATATGAAAAAAATGCTGTTTAACTGTGTATCTAATGCTAAACTGACATATTAAAACAGTCATACCTTTTAATTTACTTTGTCGCGGGCCACATAAAATGACATGGCGGGCTGCATTTGACCCACAGGCCTTGAGTTTGACATATGTGGAATAGACCTTACCGGGAAGGCTGAGGTGTGTGATTATTCCCCTGTAGTTGGAACACACCCTCTGGTTCTTAAACAGAGAGACTACCACCCTGGTCTGCCCGTCCACAGGCACTGTCCCAAACAGTATCAGCCAAGACAGCCCTGCAACATCCAGAGATTTAGGATACTCACTGTACAATCCTCAAACCGCACCCTCAGATCTACAGGCAGCATGCTCCTCCAGGTTCCCCCCCCCCACCAGGCTCCATACAATGGGGCACCGAGCCTTCTCTTCAGCTGCAGCTAATTTAAAGAGCTTTTTATTTAGAAAAGCTTACTACTGATGTTTTTAGCTTTTAGCAATTAGTATTTTAAAGTTCTTTTTTATTGTCGGACTGTGAGATTCTGTTTAATGAAGAGTGCGTTATAAATAAAATGTATTATTCTTATTATTATTACACTCAGGACGGGAATTGGAGTGTCACACCTAGTTGTTACTTCATGGTTCTTATCCAATAAAATGTCTACTAGAATATGCATAACACACTACAGATTGCAAAGGGTGTTTTTCTGAAGGGATATTTTACTTCGATGGGGTATTAAGAGGTAACACGTAACATATTCAGATCACCATGTTACTTTTTATTGTTTTGAAAATACTATATTCGCCAAAAACAACGCATTAGCATGTTTTTAGCATGCGCTGAGTCTCTCCTGCCTTTGCTCTTCTCGCTAAGTCACTCCCCCTTGAGAGCGCTGTCACAACACAATTAGCCTGCATCCTGTTAACGATCAGGTTTGTCGAGTTGCTTTGCACAGTTTTTGCCGTAAAGACTGACACGGGGAACCAAAGAGGCAGGACGCAGGGAAGCAGCTAGAACAGAGTTTATTTGTAGATGTAGGAAATTGAATGAAGGTCATCATAACAGACAGTTTGGAGCGGTGTTGTAGGCAGAAGTCCTGGAATGGGTCACAGTGGGTCGCAGGGTCAAAGGATGGGATGTTCGTACCGGACACGGAGAGCTGGGTCGGAGACGGAGGAGCAGGGTAGTTCCAAGGAGTGGGATCACTGTGGGTAGACGAGCAAGTAAACCGGAGCATGACGTGAAGACGACACGACGATATGTTGGATCCTCAGTCCTTTTCTCCTCGCAGGTGAGTCTCCGCCCAGCTCCAGGCTCAAACACAGAAGGGAGGCGGGAAAACAGCACAGAACACACACACACACACAAAAAAAAATCCTGACAGTTTTGTATCATGCTTTATTTTTTATGGAGTTTTATGGAGATTTGCGTTGACGTAGGATTGCTAGCTGAGCATCGGGCAGAATCTTACAGCTAACCGTAAAGAGGGTTCAAACAGGGCTGGAGAGAGATCACTAAATTACTAAAACATGCATGGATGACATTTAAACCTCTTCAGGTGTGTTTTCTGAACACGCCTGAAGAGGTTTTCAGAAAACATGCCTGAAGAGTTTGTTTGAGCTTTCCATAACATGGTAGAAAGCTCAAAAAATCGATTGTGCATAATGAAAAAAAAATCAATACGATGTGAAATTAGCAGTACCCCAGAGCAGCCGCTACTCAAACTAGCAGCAGGCGCGAGACGACATACCCGTCTAGATTATCTTTTAAGACATTCGACACAAATCAGCAGTACGGAGCCCCGCTGATCTCCTCCTCATCAAAGTCATTGTGTTGAGCCCATCCATCTCCGTGAGGGAAAGAGGTTTCACGTTCCCGTATTGATGGATGGGAGAGCAGATATGACATCGCCGCTGCTTCTGTGGCGCCGCAGTTCCATCACGGAACAACCATCTCCTCCGGCGTGACCTTTGGAACATGCCAGCATTCTATAGAAAGGAGACCTCCTGCTGGGACCAGAGATGAAGTGCCCTATGCAAACGTTGACATCCTCTGCAAATATGAGCCAAGGTTAATAGCATTTTAATTTTAACTTTAATTGCAAAGGTTGGCCCAACTAGCACCATGAATTAAGGAGTATTAGCATTGACATCCTCCACAAATATGAGCCAAGGTTATGAAGAATAGTGGTTTTAAACTTTTTTTTTAATTTATTTTAATTTTAAGTGCAAAGTTTGGTCCAACTAGAACTATGAGCATTGACATCCTCTGCAAATATGAGCTAAGGTTATGAAAAATAGTGGTTTTAAACAGTTAATTAAAGTTAATACAATTTTAGTTTTAACTTTAATTGCAAAGTTTGGCCCAGCTAGCACTATGAACTAAGGAGTATTAGCATTGACATCCTCTACAAATATGAGCCAAGGTTATGAAGAATAGTGGTTTTAAACATTTTTTTATTTATTTTAATTTTAAGTGCAAAGTTTGGTCCAACTAGAACTATGAGCATTGACATCCTCTGCAAATATGAGCTAAGGTTATGAAGAAATGTGGTTTTAAATGGATTTTAAAAATTAAAATTAAATTTTTAATTAATAATTGCAAAGTTTTCCCCAATAAGAACTATGAGCATTGACATCCTTGACAAATATGAGCCCGTGTTTTGATGTTTTAACTTTTAACTTTAATTATTAGTTTATTATTATTATTATTATTATTATTATTATTATTATTATTATTATTATTATTATTATTATTATTATTATTATTATTATTATTATTAATGTATTTTATTTTATTTTTCCCCAAATTGTTCATACTTATTCCTTCACCCTGGCCTAGACCACTAACCTTAAAAATCATTAGCATACCTTTACCTGTCTTAAATGTCTTTATTTGCTTGTTTCCTCTGGTTTATAGCTCGGCATTGCTTAAATCTTTAAAAAAAAAAAAAAAAAAAAGTAACACTTGGATTTTTTAATTTTTTTATTTATTTCTTGGATCATAAAATTCCACAGAAAGAAAGACAGATAGAGAGAGTGAGAGAGTGAGATAGACAAAGAGAAAAACCATCTGCACGTTTCTGTTAAAACATGGTATATTCACATAGTATAAAGTAAAGCTGCAGCAAAACGAAACCAGAAACCGTTTAGTTGTTGGTCAAACCTTCTCACTGAGCCGCTGTCGCCCCCAAGTCTCCGAAACAACTCCCACTTTAACATGATAGATTTTAGCCCAAGTGTCGATACAGATGAAGGGCTCTGCATCCCCCCGTCCTCCTATTTCACCCGAGTACGCACATCCAAGGACAAAGTCTATAGGTGCCAGCGCGCGCCCTTGGAGCACGAGCACAATGTTCACATCCGTACAGCATCTGTCTAAGTGAAAGGTTAATGATGGGACCACAACACATTGCGGACAGTAGAACCATTAACCCCGTCGTTAAAGGGAGAATTATACAGCTTCAGCACCCGGGACCAGTCATGTAATAAGAAGTAAATGTGTGTACATGTAGTATGTCTGTACTGTGGTTGTGGTTATAAGAAAATGTAGGTTTTATTGATTTTTTTGTTTTTTTTTTTGACTCATTGTGGCTTGGAGAAAATAATCACATTAGTAGATTTTTTAATGTATTTATTTATTTATTTAGTTATTTATTTATTCCTTTTTATCAAGTAAAAGTTTGGGCATTATACTATTACTAAAGGCAACACTATTTTTATTTTTGGTTTCAATTCAATTTCATTTCAATTATCTTTTTTTTTTTTGTATTTTATTAAATTTTTTGCAAAGTTTACTCTTCAGAGATTTTGACCATGTTATAGTTGTTTTTCGTTTTTGACCTTCTTCACTCAAAGTTGTCGTTGTTGCGCCAATCAACCCCCGTTTCCACCCCCCACCGGTACAAGCTCACTGCTCAGTACTTAGGCAAGTTTATTTATGTACACAAAGTAATTCAAAGTGCTTTACAGAATAAGAAAGACATTAAAATCACAATACAACAAATAACATAAATAATCAGTATGAGATTAACATTAAAGGAGAAAAGAGCAGAATAAAAATCTGAACCGTTTTGAGTCTGGATTTAAACATGGTCAAAGTCGAGGCCTGTCTCACATCTTCATGAAAACTGTTCCATGTTTTAGCTGCATAAAACTGAAACGCTGATTCCTCATGTTTAGTCCTGACTCTGACTCTGGGCACCAGCAGGAGGCCGGTCCCTGAAGTCCTCAGAGTGTGAGATGGTTCCCTCAGTCGTCCAGGTCTGATCTATGCCAAACGATGAAATTTAAATCTGTCAACTGGACAAAAAGTTGTAGGAGTGAAGACATTTTGTTCATCCAAGCCGCTTCTTCATTTCTGGTCAGATTACTGGTGGACACTGCCTCACAACTTTTCAGTTCATAAGCTGGAGATGTTCTTTGGTGCTGGTCCATGGAGAGACTTGTTCACAGGCAGAGCTGATTTAAAGTCTATTCTCTGAGCCACAGGAGCCAGAGACCTGACACAGGACTTATGTGTTCATACTTCCCGGTTCTAGTCTAGACCTGAGATTTGGAGAGCTAATACTTACTTTGTTCTCCAATTTTAGTTTCGTATTGAAGTTGCTTGTGAACGTGATCTGTAGCTGACAGCGTGGTTAGGCGACTGATGCATGGTCTGTTTGTATCAAAAGAAAGATGGCTGTGTGATTTATTTATTTTTTTCCAAAATGATGGATGGCCAATGAGCTCTTTCGTTTCACACGTGTCAATGAAGTAAACAAATCTGAGGGCACGATCTCGCTTGAGGCGCAGCGGAGGGAGTGGGGACCAGACTGACAAACCTTTATAAAAAAATACATCGATATCATTCTGCATTTGCCACGATTTGAACAATATGTCTTCTTTAAAGTGTAAGTACAGAGTGGCCCAAAAGTCACAAAAAATCCATAACTCTTTTGTTTCTAAATATTTTTATTTTATTTTTCCAGAGCATTTAGAACGACCCTTCCGACATTAGCATAATATACCGAAAAGTCACTGACAGTTGAAAAAAAACAATCATAACTCTTTTGTTTCTAAATATTTTTCTTTCATTTTTTTCAGAGCATTTAGAACTGCACTTTTGACATTATTCTGAGCAAATACAGCACCGAGGAACGAACCCTCATTGTACAGTGGTACTTTGAGTCACATGGGTCAAATTCACAAACCCAGCGGTGTTAAAGTCGACATTTTAACACCAGAGACGCCCCGAGCATAAACTCCATTAAGGAAATAATAAGTGTTTTTCAATGACAGGGGGCAGTATGTGATCTCCACAGACCTAACTAGTCCTGATTTCTTCCTGTGGGGTGATCTTAAAGAAAAGGTGTTTGTGAATAAAGCTCAGACAATAAACGACTTAAAACGTGATATCCAGGATAAAATAAGAGCCAAAAGCCGGAAATGCTTTTAAATGTTATGTAAAGTGTGTTGGATCGGGCTGTTCAGGGCGAAAACGAAAATGGTGAACACTTAAAAAACATTATTTTTTTTAAAGAGGCCATTTTTACTTCCTCTAGTTTAAGTAGTGATAAGTTCAAGTGTAAGTGAACAATTATAACTGTATTTATTGCCAAAAATCTCAGAAGGTTCAGTTTACCTACTGCTAAAATCTGGTGAGTTTAATTTAAGAATTATAAAAGCTACTGAAGATTTAAAAGTGTCAGTGACTTTTGGTATAAAATAAAAACAAAAAAATCACTGATAAATTTGCCTCTTGTCCATTCATTCATGTATTTGAATGAAACAAGAAAAAAGAAAAGAAAAATGAAGTTAGGTCAGTTTTAATGCGATACAGCTTTTCATTCTGTATCAGGTCCAATCACGTCATTGCGGCTACATGTGGCTATCCTGTTTTGACTTATTAAACTTGTCTCTTAATCCAGACTTCTGAACAACTCCCTACACCCCTTTGATTTATTGGAAAAAAAAAAGTTATCCCACAATATCCTGCATTCTGTGGTTGAGCCAAAGATAACAATCGAATTAGATCTGTCCACACACACAGACCAGAGGTGGTTCGTTTGACCACAAAAATGCCTCTTGTCTGCTTCCACCTGCTGCCAGGAAACTTTGAAAGAACAATCGCGGCGGCCATTACAATCAGACAGAGCTTATTGTATTATAAAAATATGCTTTTCCTACGCGCTCTGCCAAAGGTTTTCATTTCGACTTCTCCGCTAATCTCCCCGTGATGAATGGATCAAAACTATGTGACCGCAGAAAAGATGAACGCGAATCTTTTTCCTTTTTTTTTTTTTTTTTTCAAATTCATTCATCTGTTCAGACTGTTTGCATTCGTAGACTGAGTTTTGAAATATTGAGGTTTTTATTAGCTGTAATAGTCCTACTTTAGTCCTGGTTTAGACTTGTTGTAGTCCTCTTTTAGTGCGTTATTACTCAAACTATCATGAGTCTGCGTCATTCACAGACTCTGCAGTTGTAGCTCTTGTTTACTTAAAGCCACAGTCTGCAACTTTTTATAAGAGTGAAGACGTTTCGCTGCTCATCCTCTTCAGTTCTGGTCAGATTACTCATGGACACTGCCTTATATCTGTCCGAACGGAGGCGCTAACTACACTGAAACTCAAACCATGTCACTTTTTTAGCCAAAAACAGACTAAAATAAAAGTTTTTGGTTGTGTTTATGCTCTGAGAAGTTGTGCGCGGGCTTGCATCTCCACAAACCTGACTCTACAAGGGCCTTTTCCTGCTTTTTTTTCATGGAAATGCTGTTTTCGTGGCTACAATCTTCCATAGTATGACATATAACTTATCTGTCTCCATGGAGAATGATCCAGAATATGGCTTTAACTTACGTACTGCTTTCGTGGAATCATGCAGGTGAAGTTCCATCTCCAGAAAGTTGCATACTGTATCTTTAAGGCACAGATATACTGATACTTTGGTGTTCCTTAAGGTTAGTTTCTCGCCTAAAACCTCTGAGTCATTATTTACCGTAAATTTCAGACTACAGGGCGTACCTGAATATAAGCCGCACCAGATAAATTTGAAAAGAAAATCACTTTTTGTACATATATAAACCGCACCTGAATATAAGCCGCAGGTTTTTATGTTGTAACGTGAGATATTTACACAGAAGATGGTACAAGATGGAAGTTTTTTTGAGTTTTAATCTAAGACGCACTTGAAAATCGGCAGTACAGCATCAACACGAGATGAACATACCTACAGGTTTAAAAAATAAAACAACACCAACACGAGCCATCTGCTTTTATTTCCTCTGAAAGTTTTTGTCGTATTTTTACACTGACTAAGTTCTTCCCGCTGCCGCCGCCAATGTCGCACCATCGATTTTTTAATACCAAACTTACGTGCAGTGGCTCTATTTCCTTCTTTGATGCCAGATCCATTGCCTTTAACTTCAAAGCTGCTTCATTTGCATTTCTTTGCGTGTTTTCAGCGCATAATCTTTCCCCATGTCTGTCTCACTATTGCATTTACTGCTAGAGAGTGCCCCCGGTGGCCATTAGCGAGTAAAAATCCATAAATTTGCCGCACCGTTGTATAGGCCACAGGGTTCAAAGCGTGAGGAAAAAAGTATCGATTTATAGTCCGAAAGTTACGGTTGTCCTGTTTTAGACCCAGTTTAGCCGTAGCTTAGCCCAGTTTTAGTCCTTGACCTGGCTTAGCTCTGATATTTGTAAAGCAAAGTCATTTCTGAAAAGATACATTACTAGTTTTTAGTGAAAAGTTTTGAATTATCTGGATCATGAAGCGCTCCTGGATGGTAGAGGGATTCGTCATACAAGGTTTAGTCCATGTTTAGTCCTCGGTAGACCAGCTTTTGATTAGTTTACTCATGTTTAAGACGTAGTTTATGAAATGTTTATTCAGATCTGATTTAATACTTTGACTAACATGGTTCAGGCTGACACAACCCATTTCATTCCGAGCACAGAATTAAGAAGTATTTGTTTTTTCTTGTCCCAAAAGTAGATTTTGTTCCAGTGTTTCAATTATAAAATATGGGCGTTTTTTTTCTTTGTTTTTCTCCTTCCAGCTTTTCAAGGGGAAATTCTTTGTCTGTCAAGGAGAAGATGTGAGGAACATAACCAACAAGTCGGACTGTATGCAGGCCAACTACAAATGGGTCAGGCACAAGTACAACTTTGACAACTTGGGGCAGGTATGGGGATAATTAAACGCTATTGATGAAGTTATTGCAACAAATTATGGATGTTACGTAATTTATCGTTTTTGGTACAGGCTCTGATGTCCCTGTTCGTCCTGGCGTCTAAAGATGGATGGGTCGACATCATGTACGACGGACTGGACGCTGTCGGAGTGGATCAACAGGTAGATGATTCTGAAAAATATTTATATCACAGCTTTTCTTTTGAGATTACATTGGCAATTTGTTTTAAAAATCATGTTTATGTTCACAGAATAGATTATATTAACACATCGAGGAGCATGTATATTTGAGAGATTGAATTTTGAAGAACTAAACAAATATAATAATCACCTTTCAGAACTAGTGGTGGAAAGTAACGAAGTAAAAGTAGGAAAGTACTATGCTTAAGTACAAATTTTAGGTATCTAAACATTACTTAAGTACATTTCAAAGTGGATCATTTTTACGTTTACTTCATTACATTTGAGAGAAGATATCTGTACGTTCCACTACATTTTTGAGCTGAAAAGTAAAAGTATTATTATTAAAAGTATTAAAGTTTTATATTAAAGGATTATTGTTTGAGACCTGAGCCTGAGAGGTTTATAATTTGAGAATTTGAACACAAATATACACATAAAAATACCTAGAAAAAAAACTTAAATCTGTATAAAAAAATAAAATATGTTTCAAAATCACTACATTTGAAGCCTTCGAAGACCTCAAAATATGCACAAAATAGTACTTTTTTTAAACTTTAATAATTTCTTTATTTTCTTTTTTCCTTCAACGGAATAGGAGGCATAAACAAAGCGTTTGATTTGTGTCCTGATGGAAGACAGGGGTGGGACTAGACAAGTTTTCTTATTCCCAGTCCCTTTTGAGCTTGTCTGAGAACAGTTTAGGAGATGTGCTTTAGGTGTAAAATAATGAATAAAAAAAATAAATAAAATAATAATAATAATTTAAAGTAGATTTTTTCATGTGATACTTTTACTTTTAATTTTTGTTTTTGTTTGTTTTATTTTTACTGTAATCTGTACTTTTACTGAGTAACAAAACTGAGTACTTCTTATACCATCACTGTTCAAACAACAAGTTTTGTCTTTTTATATCACTTTTATTCATTTACCTGTAGTTTAAATGCACTTTAAATAGCCCAGTTTTGATTTAGATAAAGAGAAGTAGTGATGGGTGTAGAATAAACTGAAGTAGAATAAACTGCAGTCCGAGAGCTGTAAAAAGAGACTCGGGACTTGTCCATTTAAGCGGATGCTTCCGTTGTAGGGAGTATTATACCTCTATTGACGTAGACCACATAACAAGGACAGAACTGGCAGTGTTTATTGGCACAGCAGTGAAAATTCCCTGTCAATGGACAAAATCACAACATTTTGTATTGATCCTAAATGCTAGACTGCTCTACTATATATATATATAAAAAAATAATAATAATAATAATAATAAAATTAAATAATAGTAATAATAAAAATAATTAAATAAATACATATAAATAAATAAATACATAAATTAAATAAATATGTTTCTTATCTTAATTTGCACTCCACCCCAGCTTGAACTGATCTAACAATTTAATATAACCGCAGAGAAACTGAAATATGGTAATGTAGTTTAAAATTTGATTAAAATTAAATATTGATATTTTTGTTGATATTTACTTCACTGTTAATTTCAAGTATCATTTCATCCTGTTAACAACCTTGTCCCGTTTGTGTGTGGCAGCCCATCATGAACTACAACCCGTGGATGCTGCTCTACTTCATCTCCTTCCTGCTCATCGTGGCCTTCTTCGTGCTCAACATGTTCGTGGGCGTGGTGGTGGAGAACTTCCACAAGTGCCGGCGCCACCAGGAGGCCGAGGAGGCAAAGCGCAGGGAGGAGAAGAGACTGAAACGGCTGGAGAAAAAGAGACGGAGTAAGGAGAAGGAGCTAGCTGGTCGGTAGTCTTTCCACATCTTTCTGAGTCCTGCTTGAAACCAGCTTGAGCTTGAGCTTGAATTTTTTTTTAATTTTAAAATTTTTTATTTCATTTTTGCTTTTTTTTTTTTTTTTATTTCGCCGAATCGGGAAGAACGCAGTTAGCAAGCTTCAGTAGTTGCTGCGGTAGAACCTCAACCCCCGACCGGCTTCCCAACATTTTTCTTACGCTGCAAAATAAGAAAATCTACTTTAGTTAATATGAATTTTGACTAATCTTGTTATTGAGCAGTTTTAACTAAGCTTTAACTTTTTTTTATCATTATTAGGTGTTTCTACGTGTTTCTTGCTGCTTTCTGGCTATATTTTTTGTCTTATCAAGCTAACGCAGAGAAGGTTTCAGAGGTAGCTTACCATCTTACCACTGCTTTTGCAATCAAGGAGTTTTGGCTTCGATCCAGAAGTCATTTTCCGTTGAATAAATGATAGAATCTTATGATTGAAAATTACTTCTGGATGGGAGCCGAAACGTCGTTATTGCAGAAATACCGTCCAAATAAGTACCCCTGAAACGTTTCCAACAATGGACCTGGACGAATGAGGCATTACATGGTCTCTTAGCAAGATAAATTATTTGACAATTTCATAAAAACCTTTTATTTACCATGTTGAAAATATTCCTTTGCAGACAAGTCATTTGATTTATGATATATGATAACTGATATGACAAAAATTACCGTATTTTCCAGACTACAACTCACACTTTTAAAAATTTTCATAGTTTGGCCAGAGGTGCAACTTATACTCAGACTTATATGTGGAATATACGTCGCATCTGAGAATATAATTTCTTTATTACGGTCAAACTGACAACCACGCTTTTTCTTCATTATTATGCATTTTTTTACTTATACTCTAGAGCGACTTATAGTCTGGAAAATACAGTATATTAGAACCAGTGAAAATACTACGCAAGTAAAACAAAATCCATAAACGTACTAAACAAATTTGAGCCAAATCTACTCAAAACAAGATTCTGAATTTCCATCATTTTAACTAACTTAGATATTCCAATTTTTGCAGCCTAATTCACTTGGCGTTCCATTGGTCACTTGCTCTGTTCCGCAACTATTTACGGATGCTTTTTTACACTTCTAACGTTTCATAAATTTGGATGTAAAAGAGCTTCCGTAGACTCATGTGCAGAGCTAGAACGGTCGACCACATGGTTAGCCTGTCGCTACCCTAGCTAGCCTTGCCTGGTTTACGTTGGCGGTTGGGACGACCCTTTGAGCATGGTGCATGGTACTGGTTTTTAGAGCTAGACGGAGGATGATGCCATTGAAATTTTGGGGGTTTCTTTGACGTGGACGTAACACTCCTCCGCTCACCTCTTTGTGCATGCAGGTTAGTACAACCGAAGGAGGAGGAATAGCGCACAATTTAGCTAGCTTTTTTTTCTTCTCTCTTCTAGCAGTTCGGCCATCTTGTGCTCCTCTCCTTCGGTTGTATAGGCGTGGTACAATCTGCTTGTTTTTTTATTCTTATTTTTTCTTCTTTCCACTGCCTCCTATATTTATATATGACAAGACTTAACGCTAGCATCGCAAGTGACGCTAGTGAGCATTCCAACGTTCTTGAATTCTCTTATAAAGCCTTTCTAATTTGCTGAAGGAGCAGTGGACCTTTTTGATTTTGAACTTATTTTGTCCTTTTTTGAAAAAACAATTTTTTAACCTGACAATGCAATGTTTTCTTGAGAAATACAGATGATTTTTTTTTTCCTTTTAGGAGGTGATCACGGGCTATTCTTCCTTTCCAAATACTAACACACAAACAAACTCACAACTAACTTTTCTTGGAAGTCCGTTTTTTTTGTTCTCCAGATTTCTTTTCATTTTTTAAAGCTCCTGGCGTTTTTGACTTACCAGGATGTTATTTTTTTGTAAACTGAATAAAAGGCAGATGTATGTTGTGTAGACATGGTGTTCTTGGTGATTTGAGGTACTTACTGGATTGATAGCTTCTGGATTAGGTTGTAAGAATGGACTCAGAACTGTTGGAAAGACATGCAGGAACACAAAACCAGCTTAACTTTCCATTGCTTCCTTCTGGCCTTACTCCATCCCTCTTTTCCTCTTTCTCTCTCTTTGACTCTCTTGATTCTCTCAATGTCTCTTTCATCCACTGTTCATTTTTCGCCAAAAAATTATAGTTCAGTTTTCATCATACGGCTTTTATCAAGAGCTATGCAGAATCCAAGGATTATTTATCCTTATTTTAGTCTAAATGTCATGCAACTTATTTCGACAAACTCAAATACATTTAGCCAAGAAAAACACATTTTTAGAATAATTATATCATGAAGGACTGTTTCTTCAGAACGAAACACTGCTTGCCTCTGTATATCATATGAGGCTCTTTGACTTAACTTGAACCGTATTAAGTTTGCAGTCTGTAACTTTTCTGTTGCCTGCTTGTTTCTATGGAGATGTTATTGCTTTCCCTGGAATTATACACAGTACGGCATTAAACAAATCGATGCAAATGTTTTTATTGCAGAAAAAGTCCCTCGAAAGTGTGTAAAACATGCATTAGTACTGGGAACAGGTTCGTTTCGCCGCAGATCGGACCTGTAACTTGACCTGTTGGTGTCACCGTGTCACCTTGTTTTAAAGCCATACTGTGGAATATTCCAGGAAAGCCAACACTTCATGGAAAAAAAAGCGAGGTGTCCGGCCCTACGCTAGAAAAGTTGCACAGTGCATCGTTCACATTGATGGCGTCACTTATTTTGATTCCAAAGTTTCATTGCCAAAAAGATATTGACAAAAACTACATCACAGGTTACACAAGTCCTCAAAATGGCTCCTTTCTACTCTTCTTCCTCTCTTGCTTCTTGCTGTCTGCTTGCCGCACGACTAACTGGCTTTCATCCCTCTAGATATTATGGTGCCGGGGGTGAGTTGGGCCCTATCAGACGGCACACTCAAAGGTACAGAGCATGTTCTGTGTGTCCCGTTTAAAAAAACAAAAACAAAAAGTACCCACGTTTATTTTTTATATTTTAATTTTCAACCACCAAACCACCCAACCAACCAACCAACCACCACCGGCCGCGACCACCCTCCATGGGGGTTAGGGTTCTGTTCTTCCAAGTCCAGTGATACCACGCGGGGGGTTCAGGGCCCATCAGCTATCTCCCATCAGCTCGCAGTCAGACGGAGGCATGCTGTGCTGTTATCTCTGTTGTGGGTTTGTCTCCTCACTGGTCCATCCACTGCACCACTCACACCATGATGTACTGTAGCCTTCCTCGGTTTATCAAAAACAAGAGCAGTCGTTGAACGTGCTGGTTGCTACGGGGCTGTTAATGTATTCTATGTCGAGAAACTCCAAGAATTTTTACATAGTGTGAGTGGCAGAACGTGGGCAGCATAAATGATAGTGTTTCTTTGCAGAGCTATTGTTTCACTCAAGTTTACTTTCGGTTGCCGTGTCGTCGCTGTCAGCTAAATTTTATGGTAACTGCTAGCGTGAGTCAAAATGTTGCGGCGTCATATGGGCTTAACCTTTATATCTGAACCATAGTCTGTTGTCCCTCACTATATCACGGTTCATCTTTGTCGGTTTCACAGATTTTTTAGAGCAATTTTGCATGTTTTTTTTTTTTTTTTACAGCGTATGAACGTGCGTTGTGTTCTGCGTCCTGATTGGCTGTTGGACTGTAGACCATTGTCCATCAGTCTCCTCCGTGCCGTGTCTCCTGTACAGTACAGAATGTGTTCAGACAAATTTACATAAACGTTGGATCGCAGTGTGACTCTGAAGTGCTGTATGTTTGCAATTTGTTTTCTCCCCGACAAAACGCACAGTCGATGAAACGTTCTGCTCCAACGAAGGTTTGAACTTTGCGAGTGTTTAAACGAGAGAGAAATGTGAGAAAATGCTAATGCCTGTGTGAGAAAAGTGTATAAAGTGTGTGGTGAGGGGTTTTACAGCAAAAAACATGTAGAATAATTGTAAAAAATAAAGCGGATTCGCCTATTGCGGATTATTTTTAGAACGTAACCCCCGCGATAAACGAGGGACAACTGTATAGATGGACACAGCTAGCCTGCCAGGTAGTGAACAGGGCGCGAAATGGTTCTATCGAAATCGGGATCCAGTTAATTTTCTATTCCCTCTTTCTGTGACTACGTCCGTTAGGCTCGTCATTCTGACCTTAAAACTATCAACTTAACCCGCTCTACATAATCCTGGAATTATCATTTCGGTATTTTGTCCATAAATCAAGATATGAACTGTAGTGACAAACCAATCAGGTGCCTTCTTTCCCTGACGTTAGCAACAGGTTTGATTGACAGGTATCACGCCTCGTTGCTATGCAGGAAAGGGTGTGTACCTTCAACAACCTCACTCCAGATTGGCTTTTTGGTTGCTATTTTTGGTCTCAAACTCAGATTTCTAAATATGGGCTCTGGTTGCAGATTAGCCGCTATAACTGCTAGCTTCGATTGGCTTCATTTGGCTTGAACAAACGCTACGTCACACTTTTTCAGTCCAACACATCTGCAAAATTAATTAGCGTTGATGCAGTATGGTTTAGCCAAAGATATTTCACTCCACATTATTTAATCCAGCACTTTTATTACCCAGCGAGCAACAACAACAACAACAAATCAGTGAAGTAAAACGTTTCATAAGTTCGGTTGCCATGTTTGCCACTTTTAGCTTGAATCACATTACCTCTTTATAAAGTTACCCACTGAGTTTTGCAGTACTGAAAGAACACAATATTCTTTTGCAAATGTGCATTACCGGATACTTGGACGAAAGTGAAAAGCTTTTTTTGCCAGATGTTTGTGCCAAATCGTGTTTCCGAAGGCTCTGGTTTGGTGCTCGCGGTTACAGACTGGAGAGTTAAACGTCTCAGGGTCAAAGATCTCGGAGTTGTTTTGGCTCGTGGTGGTTATGCAGAACGATGGAGTATTTTGAGTTGTTTTAATATATTTTGTTTAAGAAGTACGTTTTTGTGGTTGTATAAAGTATCGTAAAGTAAAATGCAGTATATTCACTACTAAAAGAATGTAGTTGTATGGTCAAGCAGTCATTTTTTGGGTTTTTTTTATGCTGAAAGATCTGAGAAAAGTGACAAAAATATGAATCCAAATACCAACTATATATTTGTTAGTATTAGTATTAGTATTAGTTTAAGTTTACTTTACTTTATTCCATGTATGTTTGCACAAATCTTTAAGTTCCAGTTCAAACCTTTCAAGTACACTGACTACTATTACCACATCATTTTGAGAAACAAGAGAGTGGAGTATTTAAAAGAAGAGTACATAAAAATACAATACTGTGCACCGTAAAGTGTAGAACCGAGTAGTTGCAGTAGACTGAAGTGAAGTACAGTACACTACAGTATTTTAAAGTATCGTACATTAGTAGTAGAGTTTGGTAAAGGGCAGCAGAGTACAGCAAATCGGTAAAGTAGTAGAATACGCACATTAGAGTACTGCAGAGTCGTACTACCAACTAGAACAGGCATGCCCAAACTGTGGCCCAAGTGCCAAATGCAGTTCGCAGACCAATTTTTCTTGGCCCTCAAGCTTCCATTGAATTGTCCCATATTACTTTAAACAGTACTTTTTACTGTACATTTCTGAAAATGTACTTTTACAAGCCCATATCAGATATTTAAAGTGTCCCGTTGAGGATGTAATCGTGAATAACGGTGTAGTAGTTCGGTCTAACTTGTAATAATAATGCAGATTTAAAGTATTCACTGTATTCGCAACCAGTCATGGCCCTCAATCGGCCCTCAGCTTTGTCTGTGTTTATATATGTGCCCTTAATGAGAAAAGTTTGGACACCCCTGAACTAGAACAAACTAAAGTGGTGTCTTTCGTGCATTATTTATACTTTTACTTAAGTAATTGGGCGACAGTAGCTCAGTTGGTAAAGTGTCCTCTGATCAAAAGGTTGGTTCGAATCCCGCTCTCGACATAAAGCATCACTGGTAGAGCATTTGGATCCACTGACCCACAGGTTGGAGGTGCGATCCCAGCTCCCCACAAATGAATACTGTCATTGTGTCCTTGTGCAAGACAGTTAACCCACCTCGCCCCCAGTGTCTGCGTACACCAGTGTATGAATGTGTATGTTTTTGACGTAAAGCTCGATATAAAACCTGTTCTTTTACTGGAGTACACATTTTGAGCCCTGTTTCCACCCCTGTGTATAGTTCAGTAGGGTGCAGTTGGGGTTAGGTCAGTTCATTACACTACACAACAGTTAAAACGCGCTATATATCCACAAATGCGTAATCTAACCGCAGCGGGGCTAACATATAGTTATCTAGACTTGTTTATATCCACACAAATGACGTCAAACTCTGCCTTCTCTGGTTTACTCCACATTCCTCCGACACAGAGCCCACTCCTCCTCACAGTCGTGGTTAGCTGGAGGACATCTTCTGTGCTGTCTCTGGATAAACTTCCTGAATCGTGACGACTCTCGAACGAAAACAAAGGTCCCGTTGTAAATTTAAAGGGCCCACGCTATTACAATATTTTCTGATCTGTTATAATGCTGTTTTTTCATCACAAACACACCCGGAGTTGTGTTTTGTTTCATTCACGCATGTTTAACACACAAATCCTGCATATTTAAGGTGAGAAAACACTCTGTTCCACCTCGTGATGTCATGTGGTAATACAGGAAGTGCTCCACTGTGTTTTTAGACACAATACGCCTTCACTAGAATCATTTTGGGGTTGCAAATGTCGACTAAACAAAAGGTAAAAGGAGCTGTTGACTTGAAAACTACTGTTCTATGACATCACAAGGTGGAACGGAGCATTTTGAGCTTTGGAGATATAGACAGACATGTGTAAATGAAACAAAACACACCTCCAGGTAGGTTTTTGATGAGGTAACAGCATTATAACATGGCTTAAAACTCACAAGAGTCAATTTAGCGCAATACAGGACCTTTAAAGATGTCACACAGTATGGCATTAATGTTGTCTATCGCCACGGTGATGAGCCAAATTACAAATCTCTGGAAAAACAGATCTGTATGCTCACAATTTTTGGTTTGGTTGTCTGTTTTCTTTGCCAGAATCATCAAATTCATCAAATATAAATGAAAAAATGCCATACTTTGGAACATTTTACACACATACAGCAAATAAAAGGCATACTGTACCTTTAATTATATATATTGGCCGCTATTTTAAATTTTTTGTGATGTTTTAAATACAAAAAAAAATACTGTTTTCCATCCGCAACATGATTAAATTAGTATCTGGCGCCCTCTACTGGCAAAAAGGATTTAGCACGGTGAAGGCAGTTTCGATATTGATATTTTTAGCAGTACAATGAAGGTAAATGTACTTTAAAAACACAAAGTACCACATCCTGGAGAAGATGGGCGTTACCACATCACATAAAGCAGTGAAAGTGCATTTTGAGCTCAGGAGAAAGTGACAGTCCCGGGGTATTTATGGACGAAAGGAACACAACATTATTATTGTGGCGCGCGTCAGATTGATGTGTGTAGCACTCTGGATGGAGCTCTGCACATTTATCAGTCTGGAACGGCTCTCTCTGAAAGCGATTGGGACCTTTAGGGGGCGTCACGACAGCGGAACAAGCCCAAAAATCAAACTTTGGTTAAATCCAGTTGAGAGAAAAGCAGAGAAACACAAAAACTTCCACCCAAACCACAATGCTGCGCTGTGATTGGTCCAGACTCCGGCTCCATCTGCGCAAGGTTAGAACATTTAAACGTTGTTAAAATGTTTTACAGAAGTCAGCTCTGCAGATGATGTGACCTTAAAGTGTCGACCCGTGCGTCTGTGCGGTGTTTACGTAGCTAAGTATCTGCTAATTGAGATCTCATCGTGTAAGCTGAACCGTAGTTGCTTTCCTTTGTGCAAATGTGTATTGTGTCTGTACAAGTGAACAGATGGTGCGCCACAATGTGTAAAATATGCATCTTCCTCCGCACTCTCTCTCTCTGTCTTGTCTCTCTTTGTCTCTCTCACTCTTTATCTCTCAGCCTCTCTCATTTTCTTTCTCTATCTTGCTCTCCTATTCTTTCTCTCTCCATCTCTTTCTTTCTCTCTCTCTCTGTGGCTCTCTCATTCTGTCACCCTCAGTCTTTCTCGATTGCTCTTTCTTACTCTGTCTGTCTCTCTCACATTTTCCCTCTTTGGCTCTCTCTTCCCTATCGCTCTCTTTCTCACACTTTCTTTCTCTCTCTGTTTCTCTCTCACACTTGTTCAAAGTTTCTCTGTCACTCTCTTTCTCTCTCTCTGTCTCTTGCTCTCTCACTATTTCTTTTTCTCTGTCTCTTTCTTTCTCTATATCTCACACTGTTTCTTTATCTCTCTCTCTCTCTGTGTGTCCCTCTTTCTGTCTCTCACTTTTTCTTTCTTTCCCTCTGTGTCTCTGTGTATCTCTCCCCAACACTTTCTCTCTCTTTCACTCTTTCTTTCTTTCTCTGTATGTCTCTCAGTCACTGTATCTCTCTCTCTGTTTAGACATGGTTCTACCTGAAGCCATAGCTCTCGCTCTCTCTCACTCTTTCTTTCTCTCTGTTTCTCTCACCCTTTCTTTCGCTCTGTTCTACCCGAGGCCATAGCTCTCTCTCTCTCTCTCTGTGTATCTCTCTCTTTCTTTCTCTCTGTTTCTCTTTCTTTCTCTCCGTTCTACCCAAGGCCATAGCTCTCTCCCACTCTTTCTTTCTCTCTGTATCTCTCTCTCTCTCTGTGTTTAGACGTGGTTCTACCTGAGGCCATAGCTCTCTCTCTCTCTCTCTGCCTCTCTCTCTTTCTTTCTCTCTCTCTGTTTAGACGTCGTTCTTCCTGAGGCCATAGCTCTCTCTCTCTCTTTCTTTCTCCCCGTCTCTCTCTCTCTCTGTTTAGACATACTTCTTCCTGAGGCCATAGCTCTCTCTCTCTGCCTCACTCTCTCTTTCTTTCTCTCCATCTCTCTCTCTCTGTTTAGACGTACTTCTTCCTGAGGCCATAGCTCTCTCTCTCTCTGCCTCTCTCTCTGCCTCTCTCTCTCTCTTTCTTTCTCTCCATCTCTCTCTGTTTAGACGTACTTCTTCCTGAAGCCATAGCTCTCTCTCTCTGCCTCTCTCTCTCTTTCTTTCTCTCCGTCTCTCTCTGTTTAGACGTACTTCTTCCTGAGGCCATAGCTCTCTCTCTCTCTCTGCCTCTCTCTCTCTTTCTTTCTCTCCCTCCGTCTCTCTCTGTTTAGACGTACTTCTTCCTGAGGCCATAGCTCTCTCTCTCTCTGCCTCTCTCTCTGCCTCTCTCTCTCTTTCTTTCTCTCCGTCTCTCTCTGTTTAGACGTACTTCTTCCTGAGGCCATAGCTCTCTCTCTCTCTGCCTCTCTCTTTCTTTCTCTCCGTCTCTCTCTGTTTAGACGTACTTCTTCCTGAGGCCATAGCTCTCTCTCTCTCTGCCTCTCTCTCTCTTTCTTTCTCTCCGTCTCTCTCTGTTTAGACGTACTTCTTCCTGAGGCCATAGCTCTCTCTCTCTCTCTGCCTCTCTCTCTTTCTTTCTTTCTTTCTCTCCGTCTCTCTCTGTTTAGACGTACTTCTTCCTGAGGCCATAGCTCTCTCTCTCTCTCTGCCTCTCTCTCTCTTTCTTTCTCTCCGTCTCTCTCTGTTTAGACGTACTTCTTCCTGAGGCCATATCGAGCCTGTGGTCCTTGCACTGTGTCGCTGCAGTAAACAAACAGGAGAAAAGGCGGTGGAGTGATTGGCACATTTGGCTCTGGTACATGACAGCAGAGAAAATGGAGCTGTGTTCGTGTGAAAAACTGGACTTTTGGAGCACATGCAAAAAGCTCCATCCGAGTGTTCGCCAAAAAGTCCCCTGGAAGCTACAGCGTTTGTTTACTTTGTACCATCTGCAGTGCACTGGGTCTACTGTACTTTTACCTGCAGACGTAATGTTAACAAGCCCAAAATAAATTATAACCTCTTTATTTTGTTAAATACATGTTTCAGGAAAAAAAAACCTTCCTTGTGCGTAAATTGTCCGTGCATTTTCGACAGATTTTTTATTTTTTATTTTTTTTGCTTTAGAAGTCAGCGCTCCTTCTTGTATTTTTCTACTTTTCTACTTTTCCATAACTTGCCGTTTGACTGATGTAAAGCTATGTTAAATTGCTAAACTGCGTAGTATCTGGAGGAAAACAGCAAGGGGGTCGGAGGGGCGGGGTCTGGATATATGAGGAACTGTGTGATTGGTCTAACAGGTATCCACGCTTTAAACTCCGCCCCTTTGTAATAATAATACCTGGCTGTAATTTCACTATTGTAAATCACGATATGACAGACATTTTATTTTTAAAGGCAAGTTATAATAATAATAAAATAGAGAACAACAGGCTGAATATCACATTTATATTTATTCAGCGTGAAGCACAGACAGAACTGAACACGTGTCTGGGATGTTAACGTAAAATATTGACAGTTAATCAGACAAGTAAAGCATAAAAAACAAGTTAACAAGTTTACTCTCACTCCAAATCACTACATCCACTGAATTCTTCATCCTCGGTGTCACTTCTGAACAGCTTCGCTAACTCCGGAGGAAGATGAAGTGTTGTGTCCTCTTCCTCTTCTACGTGGCTTCTCATAATTATCATAATGTTGAAATCAAAAAATGTCAATGGTACAGAAGTAGTACATACTGGTACACAAGTCTAGAGAACCCTCGTGTCGTCGTCAGTGTGATAATAATGAAGATGTGACATTATATATTTTTAATAATTTCACATACAAGTCGCATCTGAGTATAAGTCGCACCCCCGAACAAACTATGGCTTATATCCGGAAAATACAGTACCTAGTTTTGCAGTAAAATTGCCAAAAAGCATCAGAAACGGTAGACAATGGTATTAAAACGCCATATACAGAATTTACTAGCAAAAAAGTTGATTTAGTGTCCAGTAGCACTTTAAATGAACCCAGGTTTGTGGTGTTTTCTGGTGTTGGAGCGAGCTGCTCGCACTGTGGCGGGTGTGACTGTCCTCTGAGGTGGTGCCATGTAACAGATGGGTTCTCACTTTCACACACGCTGCATGGGTCAGCCTCCACGTGAACTCAGCCTGATTAATATTCTCATCACGAGCTCCTCACGCGGTACAACAGAACATGGAACAGATATGAAAATGTCCAGGGACCGTGAGGTATTCCCCAGCCAAGTGACAGAGGTTTTACCGAGGACCTCCAGATGGGACGTGACCCGTTTTAACTCTGTCTTTATCTTGTCTTAAGTTTGTTCTACTCTCTGTGCTGCTTCCTCTTGCCCAGAAATAATAAAAAATAAGAGAAATAAATGTGTTTCTACCATGTTATACCCTTGAAGAAGTTTTAAATGTCATCCACGCATGTTTGAGTAATCTAGCGATCTCTCCCGGGTCCGATTCTTCATAATTATACAACAACAAGATACTAAACGATACACTGCAACTTCATAAAACTGGTGCAATGTGCAGTAGTTTTATTAGCGGGTGCACGCAGATTGTAACGTGATAGTGCTCTGAAGGGGGAGTGATTAGCGCAGGGAGCAAAGGCAGGGAACGTCAAAAATTTAAATGAAACTTATTAAACCTGTTAATATGTTGTTTTCGGCGAATATAACATTTTCAAAACAAAAAAAAGTAACATGGAGATCTGAAAATGTTACGTGTTAGCAATGAATACCCCATAATATACCATATTTTCCGGACTATAAGTCACACTTTTTTTTATATTTTGGGATGCGACTTATACTCAGATGCGATTTATATGTTAAATATATGTTTTTTTCTTCATTATTATGCATTTTTTGGCTGGTGCGGCTTATACTCCAGTGCAGTTTATACTCCAGAAAATACAGTAATCTGGTGCTGATAAGATTTAAAAAGTTATTGCAAAGTTCATAAATTTACTTTTCACTATATATAATACAAATAATCAACAATTTTAGTAAAGCGTCATCTTTTCTCACATGTAAACCAACCCAGGCCAAGCTTATAGTGCATATGGCAGGTTTTCATTTTTTTCTATTATGATCTGGTTTGGTGGGATAGTACCTATAGTAAATATTTATCATAATTTTACATTAATCAAGTGAGACTTTCTGGGGAAAAAAAATGCAGGGATAGTTTATAAAGAAGGCAGTTTAAACCTTCATTTATCATCATTTGCATTAGTTTAATCATAACTACTGTATTGTGCAAATTAGACAAGTTTGGCCTTATAGTTTATGAGTAAGGCTTTTATTGAGCTGTTTGACATAAACAGTAAACAAATGGATAAAGAAAAACTGTGTAGCATTAACACGCAACCTATACATCATTCTCACTCACTCACTGACCCTCTTCAGGTCAACACCTCTGACCTGTGCGCCATTTTTAAGCTCAATGGTAACTGTCTCGTGACTGAGTTTCATCAAAAAAACAAAGACAAATCCTCCACTGAAAGAGAAAACGCGCAGCTCTTCTGTAGTTCTTAGGCCGCTGTTGTTGGTTGTACGTTTTTGTCGCTGAAAAATGATAATAGATGCTACGTAAGAGAACTTAAATTACCTTTACCGATGTTATATCTTCTGCCCATGTCGAACCAGGAAGTAAAATTAAAAACTTCACCAGAATAAGACGAAAAAAATGCACAAAACTAGGCAACATTTTAAATATAACTACGCTAAGTATGTTTAAATGAAAAGTACTGATGAAGCAAACCAGACAACATCATGCACAATCATTCGAGATTGAGTTGATGATCACGAAACCGGAAAACTCTTAGCTGTACCTTGAAATTCTGTCCAAAAAAAGTAGCTTACACGATTGCCATCTTAAATAGCAGGGCTCTTTTTTAACCTAATGCATTCTGAAACACAGCGCTAATCTGTACAAAGTCTCGCTGTGCCCGTCATAAACAACATTCCCGCTGCTTCACTTCCTCACCTTTTTATGTTACCACGGAAACTGCTTGGCCAACCACCAGAGAGAGGCCGGAGCAGAAAGCATGTTGGCACGCCATGTGGACATAAATGAAACTAAATATTCTTCGCATCAAACAAACATTATAGCGGACTAGCGTGCTAACCTGACACACGGTTTGGCTAATAATCGGAGCACGTGGAGCACGTGAGCTGTTAGATAATGCTCACGTCTGCACCTTTATCATCACAAAGCAGTGGTGGAACGTAATGAAGTAAAAGTAGTAAAGTACAAATTTTAGGTATCGCTACTTAAATGACTTTTAGTGTGAATACTTTTATTTTGACTTCACTATATTTGAGAGACGGTACTTGTACTTTCTACTCCGCTATATTATTTAACTGGACTGAAATGTAAATTAAAAATTAAAGTATTTTTTATTACTCATCGAGACCTGCTGAAAAGCCTGAGTTTTTATTTATTTATTTCTTTTTTTTTTTTATCAAGTTCATAATTTGAGCGAACACAAATATATAAGTAGAAAAAAATACTTAGTTGAACAAAACTCAGCACAAATCTTTACCAAAATCAACACATTTGAAGTTTTATTACATCTCAAAATCTGTACAAAATACTTTTATTTTTTGCTCTTGAAGTACATTTCTAAATGGGTACTTTAGTCGATGTTTCCATGTGAAACTTTTACTTTTATTTGAGTGTGATTTTGTTTTGTTTTTTTGCTCCACTACCTGTACTTTTACTTCAGTACCAAATTGAGTACTTCTTCCACCACTGTCATGAAGGAAGAGTAACTATCCAAAATCTGATTAGTCTTACAGCCCCATTAAAGCCGCAGTATGCAACTTTTTAGCCATAAAACAGACTCTTCTTAATAAAACAGACTCTTCTTACTGTGAGTGTACTCGCATCTCCACAAATCTGACTCTTATTCAGCCTGCAGGAGGTGCCTTCTCCTGCCTGTTTCCATGGAAATGTTCTTCCTTTGTTCATAATCTTCCACAGTATGTTAAAAAAGTCATCTCTGTGTGGAATGTTACGAATTATGGTTTTCATTTGGTATTTCCATGGAATCATGCAGGTAACATGCCACATCCTGAAAGTTAATATTGTACCTTAAGGGAAAATAATGATGTGAATTTACAAATTGAATAGACCATGTAGTTTGCCATATCTAAGCTGTGTTATTGTGAGTTTATTTGATGAAGCAATTAAAAAAAATACTGTATGCAACATATTTTTCTTAGAGACCATTATTTAATTGTGCTGCCAAATACCCATAACTTGGTATCTAGTCAATTACCCCAGACATGCACCACAATATTAAGCCAACATAGAAGAATTTACTTGTTTATAAGCAAATGATGTTCATAACACATCTAATAATTGTTGTGTTCACTTTTGTGGGATACAGTGGTTCAGTGGTTAAAGCTTTAGCCAAACAACACAAAGGCTGCTGTAGTTGTGTTCCTCGACTTGATCATGTATGAATGTGATGTGTGTGTGTGTGATTGGTGGTGGTTTTGTAGACAACGGGCGTGTTCCAGTTTGCCAAATGCACCGTTCGAAGTACCCTTTGATGCACCGTTTGAAGTAACCTTTAATGCACTGTTTGAAGTATCGTTTCATGCACCATTTGAAGTACCATTTGATGCACGGTTCAAAGTACCCTTTGACGTACCGTTCGAAGTACCCTTTGATGCACGGTTCGAAGTACCCTTTGACATACCGTTCGAAGTACCCTTTGATGTATCGTTTGAAGTACCCATTGACGCACCGTTCGAAATATCCTTTGATGCACCATTTGAAGTATCCTTTGACGCACCATTCGAAGTACCCTTTCATGTACTGTTCGAAGTACCCTTTCACATACCATTCATCACTGCCTATAGACAAAAGAGTAGTCTTAAATAAGGACGAATATTAAAAATTACAATAGCTACACTAATATATGTGTAAGGGATAATTCCGCTAACTGTTTGGTAAGTTACACAGCTCTTACTCTAAACCCAAATTAACAGAACTTCACTAAGGTTGAGTCGCCTTTACTCAAATTTAAACAGTTTCATGTCACACTGTTAAACCAGTGCTTACATTTGAACATGTATTCCATAGTGCACTCCATTTATGTCTCTTTTTTACATAGGCAAGCTTTGGCTACGGTCGATCTCCATGGAAACACAGGTCACATTTTTGGCCGCATTCGTCGGGTGCGTGAAATGGGACAGCTTTTGTCACGCCGGAAGTTACGTAAGTCTTTAAATGCACCGCTCGAACTGTGCATTTAAGGGCACTTTGGCAAACTGGGACACGGCCTACACCAGGACAGCTGTGGTTGCATTATTATTAGCAAGTATTGAGTGAACAATGTAGTGCAGCGCTTTGAGACGCTTGTAAAACACATTATGAATGGAAGGCACTGCTATTGTTATTATCATGAGGCATTTGAGTCTTGCTAAGCCTTTTAACATCCACAGAATACATCATCTCGCTTTTATTCACATCTGTAGTCACCCTGAGTCTACAAGCAGTTACGTTTCAGCTTTTAAACGCTTTATGCAGTGTGTTATGGGCAATTGTCCTGATAATTCTAATAATGTGAACGTGGATGTGTTCATCATATCACCTCGAGCCCAGCAAAAAGTCGTTTTATAATGTATACTGCGGCCTTAATCTTTCTTGTCACTGCAGGTCCTAAAGCGCAAGGAGAATAGGATTATCAACCAAAAAAATAAAAAACAAAATAAAACAGTGTCCTCAACTGGCTTTGGGTGTCAACATAAACCTGTGGAAACTCAACTTGGTCGGCCAAAACTACTACTTTTCCACTTCAATTCAAAGGAGTCTGAACTCTAATCTCAAGTTGTCTGAAGTATTGACAGGTGTATTTTTGTACAGTATGCATATATGAAAATAGTGGATTCATACAAAAGCTGCAATATTAATTGGAATCTAATCAAAATCGCAATTTGAATGAATGCAATTAGCAAACCGCAAAGGCTACAACCATAAT
Organism: Periophthalmus magnuspinnatus; assembly: GCF_009829125.3. Classification (NCBI taxonomy): domain Eukaryota; kingdom Metazoa; phylum Chordata; class Actinopteri; order Gobiiformes; family Gobiidae; genus Periophthalmus; species Periophthalmus magnuspinnatus. The sequence continues at coordinate 20,555,041 of NC_047144.1, forward strand.
TTCCTCTAAAAATCTATCTAATTCTGCATAAAAACTGCTAACCACATAGTTTAGATGTGCACAAACATGTTCTGAAATATGGTTCTCATATTAGTTTGTCAGTTCATATTCTTCTGGATGCGTTTCAAATGTGAACTTTGGACAGAATCCTGTTTTTAAACCAAAAATCTAATTGCGGCGCTTGTCAGAAAAATCCCAAATCGTTCAGCTCCAGTTTATACAATATAACAATCCAAATACATTCATGGATGATTAAATATTCCATCAATTAATAAATTAATCCATGGTCTTGGAAAAATCTTGGAAAATGGGATGTTCAGGAAGTTGTACGGCGCGCGGTGTAGGTAGCAGTGTTTAGTGGAGTGGCAAATGTATTGAATTTTTCATAAGTTGAGGGACCAGTAATGGACAAAGAGTTAGGCTGGTGCGGTTTCAGGGAGGTGAGCCATGCAGCGTGTTTGCGGATTACGATGCATGATTTATGTTAGACTTTTACTTGCGCTTACATCATCTCTCTAAATACGTTCCAATGAAACTTTTTCTTCAACAGTGGGTCATGACTTTCAAATGTATTACCATTTTACATGAGAAAAGTTGAAGTATGGGGACAGCTAGGGATATTTTCAACCATAGACTGTTTGGTTCCAGTCAAATGAAGCTAATCGAGGCTAGCGGTTATAGCGGCGAATTTGGAGCGGAGTTCCACATTTGGAATTCCGATCACGCGTATCATAGCAACCACAGAGCCAATCCAGAGCGAGGCTGTTGAAGGTAACACCCCTTTCCACCCACACTGCTGGTTTTTAGCGCTTAGCAACACTGTCAATCAATCTTGTTGCTAACGCTAGCAGGAGCGAGCTTTGCAGGTGCATGATTTGTCTGTTATTAACATTAATATTTTGAATCATGGACAAAATGGCAAAATAAAAAGACCAGGATCATGTAGAGCGGCTTGATACAAACATTTTAAGACCAAAATGATGAGGCTCAATGCAGCAGTTACACAATATCGCTTGAAAGCTATTGGTCATTTTCCTCTTGGTTCTGATACTCATGGTTTAAGTTCCAGTTTAAGTTGTAATTAGACTGTTGTATTCTCACATATCACCACTAGATGCGACCTACATTAGTGCAGTTTGATAATGTGCCTGCTGTAGTCTGACAGAAGAAGACCAGAGAGCACAGGTGAGCCTATATAAACCTACATAAGGTAGCTTTAAAATGTTTTATGGCTATAATCATACCTCTTTATCATTCTCTGCTTCTCAACAAGTAGCAAATGTCCAAGCCAAAATATACTTAATCTTATTTTTACCACAAGAACATAAAAAAACATTCATAGTGGAACATTTTTGTAAACTTATGTCAATCAAATGATGCATGATAGATTTTCTTTAGGAACCAGGGGAAGGCCATGCTTCCAGTCCTTAGTTTACCGTCTGTAGTTGTGGATGTAGACGTGCAACTAGTAATTCAGCAGTTTTCTGGATACTCCATTTTATACACTGCCTGGCCAAAAAAAAAAAGTCGACATTTGCACATTTTAAATCTGAACATTCATCTAAAACAACTTAATAAAGGATGAAATGTCCGCTGACTTCCGAGTTAGAAAACTGTGGTGCCCAATGGGAGCTGACGTCGGCGTAAACATCATCACAAAAAAGAGCCGTAGATCCGTCTGCACCTCTGATGGACAGCTGCAAATCACACAAGCGAGTAGCGGATTTGTACCAAAATGACTACGAAATACTGCAGAATGCTACACTTATCGGTGGCGGGATTGATCGGCAATATGGCGTCTTGAAAATAAGCCATTAAAGATGGCTCAGACATGCACGAATCACTCCAAAAACGGCTTGAGAGACGGTAAACGAGAAGGGAAACCACTATAACTTGATTAAAAGCTCTGGAAAATCCATTTTGCATAATAGACCTGCTTTAAACTATACAAATCTCCTCTCAGTAAGACCCAAGTGATTTCACCCTTTGCTAACTTAAATCAGCACGGAAATGTGACAAAAACAACTCAATTGTGCCCGCAAATGAAAAACACCTCACGCATCGATTCATTTCACGTTACCATCGTGTAGTTTTAATGACTGTTTCAACGTTAGCTTAGCACGTATAGAAGTAATGGCTTAACTTGGGTTTGGAAGTTGTAAGTAATTTGTGAAAGTGAGAAAGAGACCCAACATCACTAAGCATAAATGTTTAATGTAGGAAACTTGGTCTATGAATTTTTAATCTCACGAAATGTCTGGAGGAGAGGTGTGTACTGTAGAATGGTAGTAGGATTGTACCGGGCTATGCAGTCTAACGTAAAGTAGCGAGATTTTGAATTTTTTATGGTTTCTTCCGTCGCTGAATTATTTTAAAGTGTGGAGGAAGTCTGCCTATGGACATATTGTGAGTTCCACTATGAAATGTTTTATGTTGTTTGGAGGGTATGGTGGAAGTAATCAGGTTTGAATAATGATACTTGAGGAGCTAAGGTGAAGACGGGCGAGGAACAAGTTTGACGATACCAGAGACAAAGCCGTTCTAACTTTTTCCTTTTAGCCTTTTAACCAATCAGAGTTCAAGCCTTCATATGCGTACACTGTCTCTGCCTTCTTTTATCCACACGTTTCAGCTAACCTGCAATATATTGTGATGCTTTTTGACGCAGTAAGGTCTTATTTGCTTGTCTAGCTGTGTCTAAATGAAATATAACTAAGACCTAAGAAAAACACGGCTAAGTTAGGATGAAATAATTTAAAAAATGACTAAAATCAGACTTTTTTGCATTTGAATAAAAAAGTAATAATACAAATTTAAATGTTTTTGATAGATGCAGAGCTTTAACATCATTGCGATATGTCAGTCGTCCAGGTCTGATCCACAGTAAAAGCCAAAGTTAAATCTGTCAACTGGACAAAAGTTGTAGAAGTGAAAACGTTTCACTGCTCATCCAAGACGCTTCTTCAGTTCTGGTCAGATCGCTGGCGGATACTGCCTTATATCTGTCTGAAGGGAGGAGAAAACATCCTTAATGGCCCTAATGGCTCACTCTATTGTTCTCTTTGTTTGCTTTGAAGATAGTGAGCTACAGATCTTACCCAGAGAAAAGAAATGGTTTGAGAGAGGAGTTAAAGAAGCTATTTTTGTTAGGAAAGAGAATCCTTCCTTGAAATGGGGGCATTAGACATCATCTATCTCTGATTTGTAACTCCATCCTCTGACCCAAAGCAAACAAAGGAAACATAGAGATCAATGGAACGAGACATTAGTGCCCTTAAAGCTGAATGCAGGAACGTTTAGGCTACAACTTTTTGTCCAGTTGACAGATTTAACTTTGGCTTTAAATGTAGTAAATCATTGCAATATTTAACATTTCTTGTGATATGAACTGTAGCAATATCGCAATAGATTGCGCAGCCCTATTCTTAACCAAACCCTTCCTTATTTTAACGTACATCGCTAACTTTGTGACTTCGCCTATTTTCTCTTTACGATATTTAATGAATCTTATTGTTGCTTCTTTTTGTTGAAAGTGGATTGACAAAACTCAGTTTTTTGGGCCATAAATGCAGTTATGTGGAACTACGTGGTTAGTGCTTGAAGTGCTTTCGAAGCTCCGCCGTTATTGTGATAAGATTGTGCGCCGTAGAACCATATTGTAAACAGTAGTAGTAAAGTTTCTGTACCATTTCTGTGTTAATTGAACTTTTCATTGGTGTGCACCCCACCATCCGTGTTATGTACCTATCTACTCCTCCATTTTCCCCTCATGCAACGCAACCAACTGCTTTACCATCCCATCCCCATTTCCGATTTGATTAATTTAAGCAACAAAACAGACAAAAAGTTAGGATCCTGGTCAGTGTAGTTCCAGTCAGTTGATTCTCAGCAGCAATTCAATTAGCGTAGCAAGCTATGTTGTTTGAAGCATTATACATTGGGGCCAAATCTTGCTTAATTAGGTCATTTTAAGCAGTAGTAACAGTAGTAGGAGTACATTTTCTATAGCATCAGTGAAGTTGGTGTGTATCCCAGTCATCCATGTTACCCCAACCCACCCCTCTGCTTTTCCGTCACCCCACGCTGCTATCCGCTTCACCATCTCAGAACGCCATTTCCGATTTTTACCATCTTGCTCAAGTATGACTCAGAAAGAGGTGTGTCAGTCCACCATTGGAACCAGCAACAGTGTGTCTATCCATGTCATTTCTTTAAATATATAATTTCCAATATTTACTTTTTTGTGTCGTGTCTGGTTTTCTTAATTTGCTCTGCTGCACGTCTGGAATTTCCATAAATTTGTCGACTTGTTTTATCTCTATGTTTGTCTTCCGAGCAGCAGAGCGTGTAGGAATTCCAGTTGTTTTTGGATTGTTTAACCCTTTCTGTTTGCAGTTTCTTTCATAGGCTCAGTGCTTGCTGGAATTCTAAATTGTTTCGTGGTTAATATGAAGCTGGGCATGTTTCATTCCGGGCAGGCACTGAGTTTCAAGGTTTACAAGTGAACATTACAGTGAAGGTCTGGGGCATAAAAGTAGCAGCAACTATTTCCTGGTCAGAATCGTGAATGTGAATACGCTCAGTTTATCAGACACCTGTTCCTCTGGCTCGTATTGATGAATGGAATATGTTTGTAACACTTAAATTAGCTCTGTAAAGCATGAAAAAAGACTCAATTCAAAATTATCAAATCATTTATTAAGAACGATTCAGGCTTAGACACCTACTAAAGTGTTTCATGCTTTATTAAGGCTAATTAAGGTGTAGTCATCCAAAAGTGGTACTTCTACTGCCATTGAACTGAATTTAACATGGGTGGGCGTTTTAGCCTGAGCAGATGACAAACTAATGGGGACAAAACTATTTTTAAAAAGAATAATAATAATTGCTGATCATACTTTTTCAGCTCTAGTGTTGCCATACTAAAATTCAAAAATTAATAGGAAAGAAAAAGCTTGATATTTATTTTGAAACCAGAATGATAATAAAAAAGTCATTTTCAACAAATAATAGTTGCAATAAATGTAATAGTAATTAATGATAATATTACCATGTGCTATACTAGTTACATTGGTTCTGATATCGATGGAGACCATTCTAAAACTACTCAGGAAAGCTCTAATTTCTTCTATTTAAGTGTTTTGTTTTTTGTTTGTTTTTTGTTTTTTTAGTATTGATTTTAAATGTTTTCTAAAAGAGTGTCTGCTTCAATTTGAGTTTTATTTTGATTCGTATCTGGGTATGAATGTTTTGACAACCTCGTCACTTATAAATAGAAAGGGAACTTTAGATTTAAATGTTGAAAAACGATTAACCCGTATTGAACATTGACTACTGAAAGGGAATCCAGTAAGAGTTTGAGTTTGAAACCAGCGTAAGACAAACACTGCTGCTACTTTTAACCCCAAAACCTTTTTATGTTCATTTTTATCATTTATATGTTTTCCCTTCATATTCACATCCATTCCAAATCCCATTCTCCATCCGCTGTCTGTCCAGTTCTGATGCAACTTCATAAATCTAAGAGGACAATATCCGCGCTTGCATCGCTCAGTCTCGTGTTGTGGATTGTCTTTGTTGGGCCCTTGTGATATTTGGCATTTTGTACTTTTGTAGAGACTTTCCACCTCACAGTTCACCACAGACACATCCAAACTGTTCCGGAGCCATGTTGTTATTCCTTACATACCCAATTCTAGACCTGTGCGCACCTTGACGGTCACAGGGTATCCATAGTGCTGTGTTGTGTGACGTATGCATCGAGGTACAAGACAAGGTTGCCCCTTTGTCACTCTGTATTTCCCAACAAAGACCGCCTCGGAAATGTATTTTAGCCATATGTTTTTGAGAGTGGACATGTGCAAAAGCAACCACCCTAAGCCAAATCCTTAATGTTCATATATATAGGGTTTAAAAGACGGTGAGAAAAGGTAAGTAGCATGTCGGAACATTAAGGATGTAAAGGTCACGGGGTTGTTTTTGGACAGGGAACTTCTGTGTTTTTATGTGGCTAACGTTCTGTTCTTCTTAGCGGGACATCAGGCAGATTTCAGAATTGGGTGGTGCTGGGTTAGAGTTGACGTCATTACAGATGGAACTACAAAAGTTCTAGGGTGTAGTCAAAAATACAAATTATCAGGTTCAACATTTGTGAATTTAAGTACAATGTAATCAACAGGAAACTGGCTCTCAACCCCCATCTGGGATTATGACATTATGACATTTTAGCATCTGAAAATCACCAATTGGATCCTGAAACTGGGCAATTTTTGGAGGTTTAACCATTTAAGCTTATATGTGTATAGTGTATAAATGTATTGAATTCAACTAAATCTCTGAACACCTTGGGTTAGACGACACCCGCACTGACAACAACAGTGGAGAATAGATGTGAAAATGTCTGATTAGCAGCAAGCCTAATAGCAGCTAAATGCTAATAGGTGCATGGAGAAATTAAAGGGAACAAAATCTTTATTGAGCTTTTAACCTTGTACTAACTGTTCCCTCATTACTAGTGTAGACAAACTTGAAACACGACAAGACTCCCAAGTGATAAGTGTGTGATTCTAAAATGTCACTTGGCTAATTTTCAAAAATAAATCATGAACAAAATGTAAAATGATGATTTGTTTATATTAGGGGTGCCCAAACTCTTTTCACCAAAGATTCAACACGGAGGGCCAGTGGTCAATACAGTGGATAATTCAGATGACTTGATACTTTAAATAAGTCTTGAAATATTAATATTAGGTCTATATGACAATGCAGTGTGATGATATTTAGGTTATATTGGTAGTATTACTCAAATTTGCCATAAAAAGTGTTGATTTTGATCAATTGGGCCAGGTTAACTGAAGGTCATAGGGCCATTAAAAATTGATCCGAGGGCCGCATTTGGCACCTGGGCCCTAGTTTGGACACCCCTACTTTATATTATAGTTTAATTCTAAATATTTAAATGCAGAATATGTCTATATGGCGCCTGGCAATTGTTGTAAAATAAATAGGTATCGTTGACATGGCATTAACATTTGTGAAAAACCTTTTGCAAAAAAATAATAATAATCCCCAAAGGTATACCGTACACCTATAAGTGCTATCAATAGAGTGATGAATGGGAGCACCCGATAAGATTGATTCAACGACCCAAAAGAAGCCTGCCTGAATGTCCCTGGAAATGTGTTTCAGAAATGAGGTCATGACCTGCAGGATTTCACAGGTGGTGTCCTGCTTTTTTTCCCCCCAAACATCAATATGTATCTTTACAGTGCGCTCTGAAAGGAGAGGAGGCTACACCTGCCACTTCAAAGCACGGAAACTAGCGAGAGGAAATGCGCTTGACATTTTTATTTTTCAATCACTGCAATGCTTTCAGTTGAATATATATATATATATATATATATATATATATATATATATATAAGGTGTTCCAAAACTGATAACCTTTAGTGATGCATTCAATAAAATATTTTTATTACTACTTTTTTTATATGTAAATAATGATCTAATTTGTACAAAAAACCTTAAAAGAAAAAGGTTTGTTTCATGGCATAGGCAAGCTGTGCAGTAGCTTATGCAAACCACTTCAACGTATGTTCACGTCTTCGGCTCTAGTTTGTAAGAGCTGAGATGTAGCAAGAACAATGGACACCAGTAATTGTAGTAAATAGTTAAAAAAAACCAACACAACAATGGACAATGCATTTGCAATTACAATAAGGGCCCAGACGCGTCCCTTAGGAATTGTTCTTTTGAAAATTGTTGCCTGGCGAATTCAATCAGTGCTCGAGTCAGTAAGTCAAAGGAAATAGTCAAGTCAGGGAATGTATCCAGAGTAGGTTCTCGTTGGTACCAATGACACAATCCTACCAAAAGATCCGTTGTATGGGGTGGTAGAGGCTCACAATTCGGCTGGGACGCTCGCCATCAATGGATCTCGTCAACCTTGGACACCAAGGCTGAGTATCACTTTTCCGCAAAGTCAAAAAACCTGACCAAGATCAGCAAATTAAAAGTGGTTCTTCAGTGGCTCTCTCGCCTCTTTTTCTTTCTTTTCAACCAACACGTGAGACAAAATGCAAAAGTTAAGCTATCTGCGCTTGTTCATACTACTTCCAGTTTCTCGTCAAAATAAACTTCCGTTTTTCAAAATAAAACTACTTATGTATAACGTGAAATTAAAAAATTTCACAACAATTAAAACATTATCTGATTCTAAGCAGGCGGGTTACACTTAGGGCCCCATCAACCTCTAAAGTGCCAGCAAAACTGAATTTTATGTGATAATAAGATTGTTTTTAAATAAATAAATAAATTGCAGTCAATAAAAATGTCATATCACTACTAAAAAAAAACCAAAAAACCTTATGGATTTATTTATTTTTATTAATATTTATTTTAATTATCAAGAAATAGTTTGTAGTATAAATGTGGGAGATTTTAAGTAATGAATTGGCGAATTACAAGCCCTTGAAAGCATCTCTCACTATAAAGCTTGAAACCTCCCTGAAAAAGATGTAAATACTTTTAACCAACGTGACTCGATGCCAAATTGAATACAAATGAAATTCACACTCTCATTAAAAAGTGCTTCAATTCCTCTCCAGAGTTTAAAAGAGCAAGTAATTTAACTTCCACTCTCACCTCCTATACCTGGGTGTCTCTGGAGATGAGAAAAAACGCAGTGAAAATGTGTTTTTCTTTGCCCTGCTTCATCCCAAATCTCTTGTTCCTTCTCGCCCTTTCTCCTCCATCTATATTAATGAGAGCTTTTTTTTTTTTGTAACAACTTCTACAAATGAGGCGAAAACTTTGGCTTTCCAACCCCCAAACCCTCTGAGCACAAAACATAGAACCGCATTTAGATGAAGGATGACACAGGGAGGAGGCGGAACAAAGACAACGATGTTCTTTGGAGTTGTGCACCTGCAAAATAGTAAGTAGAACGGTGTAAAAATAATGTTTGCTCATCCGCTGAAGATAAAGGAGCTTGTAAAGGTATATATCAGAACTCCCCGTGAATGGGACAAGCTGTTGCTACGTCCCTTTAGGGCAAGACCTTTAAGGAACACACATTACGCAAAATTTACTTTCGTTGAGCTTTTAACCGTGTAATGTTGTTTTCCGTCGTAAAAAATATACCTGGAGTTGTAGTTTTGCTTCATTCACGCTTATTTTATGAATCTATTAACGCAAAATTGTCTTCTGTGAGCGCTAAAAAAAAATGCTTTGTTTGCATTTTGCCTGTTTGGTCGCATCATAGGCAAGAATCCAATGCAGTTTTAAAGCCCATAAGTGATTTCCTGGACTTGCAATCATGAAGGACAAGAATTTAACTTGTTTACTTTCACATCATTTTTTAGCTTTATTGTCTAAACGCCTCATTGGAAACCGGTTTGTAAAGTATATATTACAAATGTACACGTTATTTTAAGTTAGAAAATGTGAAATACTGATCCCAAGGTGCCTGTTTTTCGAAAAGGGAAGAAGAAAGTGTTTTTTAAGGCTTAGCCAGACTTGCTGAAGATGTCCTTACACCTGTTTTATCACCGTCTACTCTCAGGGCTACGAGAAGAAATGGTGAGTCTATAAACATCCAGCGTGAAAGAGGAAGGCTCCCTATGAAGTCGAAATTTATATTCTAAAGGTGCACTGTGCAACTTTTTGGTTTGCTCAAAAATACAGTTAAAAATGCATCTTTACTGTTAGCATGGTCGCCTGTCAACAGATCTGACTGATAATTGTCTTGGTGGTGCCATGTGTTTGTTAGCCCACCTTTAAAGTAATTCATTATTTTGATCTTTTAATATTTTGATAAAGATTTTAATATATGCAAATGGACTAAAGGAACAAAACACAGCTCCAGATATGTTTTGGACGAGGAAATAATGTTTTAGCAATTAGCTAAAAGCTTTACAAATGTCTGCATGATATTAAAAAGAGCTTTAATTGTCCAGAATTGCCCCCAAAATATAAAAAAAAAATAGATAAGAGACACACAAGTCAGTCATAAATACTGTTATATTTGCATTATACTCTTGCATATATTCACCTCCGGAGCATAGTTACCGGGTTCTTTTTACCTTTAACCCCAAACCAAACAGGCCAAAGTAACAATAAAACTGCGATTTACCATTAAAGTCCCAATACAAAGTGAGAAATCCAAACATTTGTAACCCCAGCGACCTCCGAAACTGTCCTGCATTGACGCACTGTGCCCTCGCGGCTCAGTTCATTTGAAGAGCCAAACCTTCGCGCTCCAGAAATCCTATTACTTCCATTTTGGGGCACGCACATCTCTGCAGGAGGTCAGAACCAGTCAAAAAAACGACCCACAGTTCAAGCTGCAAGTCCAGACCCTGCCAGCAGTATCAATAACTATCAGCAGGTGCGATTGTAGCTCTCCACCGCGATGACCCTGAACACAAATATATGATCATTAAACAGAGCTGCAGAGAACAAGGCTCAGCAACTGTTTAAGGAAGAAAAAAACATTATAAGGAATTGTTATAATCAGTTTTAAACCCGCAGACAGTGGGGCGGGGAAAGCAATAAGGTTAAAAACAGTCGCCGCTAGCCTGAAGTAAGAGATTCTTTCTTTACAGTGAAGGAAATTTGAGATGTGTGAAATATCCAGTACAAGGTTAACAAAGAGTATCAATGGCTGCGGTTACAAGCTCACCAAAATCTGATTAATATTTGATTTTTAGACTTTTTAAACGACTTTAATGACAAACTGCACAATCTGATTTGAGTAATCACAGGGGCCATGATCATGATTCACTTGTAAATAAAGTTGTCTTGCCTTAAAAGCTCATAAAAGTAAATTTTGCAGAATGTGTCACTTCCTCAGATATTGTAGTATCGATTAATGTCTGATTTTCAATACTTTTGGCAACCCTATTAAGGAGCAGTATTACAATTGTTACCAGTAATAGTGAATTATCAAATTTGCCTTGTATCTATGAACACAGATCACTAGGATTGATTAATGATTGGCTGCAGGTGTTAGACTTTAGGTAGTGTCCTTTCAGATCAGAGAGAGTCATTTCAGGTTTAAACCTGATGGATTTCAGCATTGAAATTGGTGTTGTGGAATTTCTAATAGTAAAACCTTAAAAACATATTAAATCAATAGAGAAGTTGTCTTAAATCAAAAAGTCATATTTATTAAATCAGTTGTGCAGAATCGTCAAAGAGCTGTTGTCCCTGATCGTGTCGTCTCAATCAAACCCAATCAATCAAACTTTATTTCTATAGCACCTTCCAACAACCAAAGCTGCCAAAAGTGCTGTACAACATTAAAAACACGATTAAAAACAATAAACATCATACAAATCAACAGAGCACATTACACCAGTAAAATAAAGAAAGTGTCACAGGGCTAAGTGTTAAAAGCCACTCAGCTACAAATGAAAATACAAACAGTGTATTTATATCATCAAAATAATCATACCAGTCTTAATCCAAGTGACTTCCGGCTGTTGGACACATTGTCTTGTACTAACAAACAAGAGATATGTCCGTGCGTAACAACAGATAGTCACGAAATCATGAAAGTTAGGTCAAAGAGATAGATAATATTACATATCAATACATGTAAAGATTTAGGAAACAGGTCAAACAGATAGATGATAATACATATGAATACAAGTAAAGATTTAGGGCAAAGAATGTCCTAACACTAGCAAACCCAAATGCGAGACTCGTGTGAGGCTCATTCTGCTTTTTTATTGGATAATCATCTTGCGAACCAAAGCACCAAATTATAACTGGAACAACTTGACCATTGTAGTTAAGAATTGGTATTGTCACGATTCTGAAATTGCAGATTTGATTTCGATACTCAATAAGGAATTGACTTAATAGATGATGCTGATTACAAAACCGCAATGAAGATAAAAGTGCTTTTTTTTTAGTAATAGTAAAATAGTCATTTCCAACATAAAGTAGTCATTTCTTTATATTACCATGATACCTTCTAGTTGTAATAAAGGTTAAATTCTTACTAAAACTGTTCATAAAAGCTCAAATTTGTCTGTTAAAAATAATTTTTCCAGTATCGATACCTGCTCAAATAAGTATTCACTCTCGATATTAGTTGTAGCATCGATTAACATCTGATTTCCGATACTTTTGACAACCATATTAAGCATCAGTGTCACAATTTTTACCAGTAATATTCGATTTTCACAAATTTACCTTGTATCTAGCAGCACAGATAAGCCACGTTTATGAAATCCAACATCTAAAATCTAAATCTGTCCCTTTAATCATCAAAATAATGAAAAATCCATGACCTGAAAACCTTCCAAGTTGTTCCACTTCGCAACAGTTTCCACCAGTAGCTCGCGCTGCACCTGCTCGGGTTCGCTACCAGAGGCTCCCCTCCGTTTGCATCTGCAGGTGTATATATAACCACAGACATATATTATTCGTTATATTTATACACTGAAGTTCCTCTTGCTTACTCAGCTGCACCTGTCTCCCGCGCTGATGTATGAGCGGGCTTTCTCCGAGGCAAAAAAGGGAAATCCGATTCAAACACCTACTATATCTTGTAGCGGACCAAGCTAAACCCATGGGGGGAGCTCGCTAGCATTGCGCAGCTGCACTATTGGGTTAATTGGGCGAGAGACAGCACCCAAAGGACCGTGGTTGATGATCGGATAAGGTGTAGCCTCCTCCGAAAGCAGAGCCTGTCCGTCCTGCTCTTATTGGGTGGAGGAACGGGTGAAGAATCGAAGTGATGGATGAGTATAGCTTTTTTTTTTGTGGATTTTATGGTAAAAAAAAAAAAAAAAGATAAGGAGAGAATGGGGCTGCTGGTTATTCGAAGAAAAAGCGGGATAGTGGACTCCAGGCAGTGGGGAAGGAGTTAGTTTATCTCCGAGAAGATCTACTCGAATGGAAAGTCATTTAGACAAGTAGATCCAAGAGCTTTGAAGTTGATTAATAGGCTTTGAAGACCACGGGGTACGGAACACTGTTTGGGACATATGAAGTGGAAAAAAAAAAAAAAAAAAAAAAAAAGACAATATGCTAAGCTACACGGAACAGACACAGTTGTGGAATCCAGTTTTAATTCTACATTTTGTAATGAAATTGGAAATATTAAATGTGAATATAAACTTAAAGGTACAGTGTGTAACTTTCTAGAGGTCGTATGTCACCTACAGGATTCCATGGACATACAGTAAAAGGGTAAAATCATACTTCAGAAACATTTTAAATTGATATAAATAAGTTTTATTCCGTAATGTGGAAAAGTTATCATCAAGAGAATATAATTTGCATGGAAAACAGTAAGAGCGCCTCCTCCAGGTCAAGTAAGAGTAAGGTTTGTGTAGATGCAAGCCCACTCTAGTTAGGACATATGTTTTTAGTGCGAGAAGAATAACAAAAAAACAAACAAAAAAACCAACAACAAACAAACATGCTTTTACTTTAGTCAATTTGTTGGGTAAAAAGTTACGCACTGTGGCTTTAAAGCTTGCTAACTCAACAGTGTGATCCACGACCAACAATTGCAGTTACGTTTTAACCTTCAAAAATATTTAATTGAATGCTACTGAATTAAATTATGTTGTAAATTGACGAGTGATTCCACAAAATACTTAAAAGTCTTGGATTAAAATACAAATTAGAGATTTTACAGTAAAGTGTTGGACTATTTATTTTACATTTTAGTCTATATTTATACTGTAATTCTATATCAAACGCTCACATAATATTTTTTTATCACAGAAATATCATAAAAATGTCATAGAAAAAACTTTGTGAATAATTGTCTGGTCTCTCTTTTTCTTTGCCCAAAAGCAGCAGCCCCAATCTGTCCCTTAATGATGTTTTTGTTGTATAAAAGCAACATTACCTGCACTTTTTATGCTAATACTGTCAATATACAGCCAGAACGGTGCTTAAAATTCAACTACATAATGAATCTGAGGCATCGTGAACGTCAGCGTAATGTTGCTTGCGTTTACGTTTCCATGGTAACCTCTTTTTGTCCAATAACCACTATTCCTCCACAGTGCCCTCTAGCAGCCACCGTTTCTAACCAGCAAATATCCCGCTTATCCTTTCGCCCTATCTCACTTTTGTGACCGCCCCCTGCCCCGCCCCCTTCATCCTCCTCCTCCTCCTCCTCCTTTATCCCCGCCCCCATTCCCCCCCGTGCTCCTCCCACTTTTCACAGAAGCTCAGAGCAAGCCGTACTACTCGGACTACTCCCCGACGCGCCTGCTGATCCATAAGATGTGCACGAGCCACTACCTGGACCTGTTCATCACCATCGTCATCGGCCTCAACGTGATCACAATGTCCATGGAGCACTACCAGCAACCGATGGTGAGTCGAGAGATCAAAGTCCAAAAAAAAAAAAGTACAAACCACCATCATCACTCTTATTACAACTGTAAATTTACTATAAGCCGCTACTTTTCCCCCCGCTTTGAACCCTGCGGCCTATACAACGGTGCAGCTAATTTATAGATTTTTACAGGCTAACGGCCACCAGGGGGCAATATCTACCAGTAAATGCAAAAGTGAGACAGACGTGGGGAAAGATTACGTGCTGAAGAATACACATGTTTTGATTTTGAGCTGTCATTTTGCACCTCATGCACAAAGCCTCATCATGAAAAAAAACACACGAAAAAATGAATATGATGCGGGTTTTAAGTTGAAGGCAATGGACTTGGCGTCAAAGAAGGAAATAGAGCCAATGCACGTAAGTTTGGCATTAATGAATCGATGCGTTGGAGGCGGCAGCGGGAAGAACTTGTCAGTATAAAAAGACGACAAAAACGTTCAAAGAAAATAAAAGCAGATGGCCCATGTTGGTGCTGTTTTATTTTCTAAACTTGCAGGTATGTTCATCCCGTGTTGAAGGCGTGTTGGTGGCGTACTGACGATTTTTAGACAGTTTAAAAAAAGCTTGTCTTAAATAAAAAAAAAAAAAAAAAAAAACCTTTTGTGTTCCATCTTTCTGTGTAAATATCTCCTGTTAAAACATAAAAACCTGCGGCTTATATTCAGGTACGGCTTATATATGTACAAAAACTTAAATTTAGCTGGTGCGGCCTATATTCAGGTGCGTTTTATAGTAGAAAATTTATGGAATATTACTTTAAGCTTACGGGTTCAAAAAACATAGAAAAGCAACCCCTTTTTCAACGGTCTATTAAAAACTTTGCTGTAACACAATATTCCTAGAACCTTAATCTTAAATCCATTAAAACTCAATTTAGTCCAAGTAAACGGTTTATTCTTGGTTTAATCCTGGTCTAGACCTGGTTCCTACTATAATCCCAGTAATTTTAAACTTTAGAATCTGCAGTTAAGAATGTTGAAATGGACATAAAACCAACCATGACACATACTGGTCGCCATGAACGTCACATATTACGTCACAAATGTTACTTTTTAAAAAACTTTTTTCATTGAACCGTGTTATAATGTTGTCTCCTCTTCAAAACTATACCTGGAGTTGTATTTTCGTTTCATTCACGCTTGTTTCAATAATCCACTAATCCAAAATCATCTTCTCTTAAATGCTCTGTTTGCATTTTCCTGGATTGTTGCGTCATAGGTAAAAATCTAAATTCTGCAAAGTTTTTAAGTCCATAAACCATCACTGGACTCATTCTTTGGTCAAATTTTGCTCACAACGAACTCATGGCTCAATTAGCATACCATTGTTCTTTAAAGTTAGCTGCTAGCCTTGGACACGTGAATAAACTGTCTGGTTTTGTGACTAAAACTGCTCCGTCTGACCTTGCCTTAAAGGTGTCACACTAATAAATAAACATCAATAATGGCTTTAAAACGCACGCACTAAAATAGCTTTGGAACATTAGGTTTACGGCCCAGGTCGACTTAAAAATACAGTCCGGTGAGCAAGCTGCCAATAACAATAAACTGCAAAGAGGAAAATCGCTCACAATGAGACATAACAACAGTGAGGGAAAATGAAAGTTGTATATCATATGGACCCTTTTAAAATGTGTTAACAAAAACATTATAAAGTCTGGAATGGAGAAAGTGAAGAGGAACAAGGGGTTTGGCAAATTAGTGACATCAAGAATCCAAAGAGTTTAAAGACATGTACAATTGTGTTTTGCATTGTTATTTAAAGCGCCCATGTGTGTTTTGTTTCATTCACACATGTTTAACACACACATCCAGCAAAGTTAGGCTCTGTTCCACCTTGTGATGTCACCATGTGGTGATACAGGAAGTGCTCCACTGTGTTTTTAAACTCCATACACCTTCAAAAGAATCATTTGGATGATTTCAGCTCTGGAATTGCCGATCTTTACCGAACAAAAAGGTAAAAGGAGCTGTTAACTTGAAAACTACCATTTCATGACATCACAAGGTGGAACAGAGCATTTTGAACTTTAGAGATGTAGACAGACTAATAATAAAGGGTTACTCAGACACATGTGAATGAAACAAAACACACAACTTATAACATGGCTTTTGCATCATATAGGACCTTTAATAGGCGATTATTAGAAACGCTAAAGGCTAAAGGCTTAATCTTAATTTTTAGGCAGAAATGCTGATTGTACAATACTTTTTTCATTTTATCTACAGATATCTTACATACTTTACAACAAATTATACTATTTGCGAAGCTACTATACTCTAGTAGCTTCCCAAAGCCAGGACACTCTGCAGGGACTATGTCTCTTTGGCCTGGGAACACCTTAGGGTCCCACTGGAGGAGCTGGAGGACGTGTCTGGGGTGAGGGAAGTCCGGGAGTCCCTGCTTAGACTGCTGTCCCTGCGACCCAGCCCCTATTTTTGCCATCTTTTGTAACAGTAAAGAAAACTAATTGTCATTTCTACCATGGAAATTCCAAATTGTAGCTTATGTTTTGTTATAAAATCTTGAAACATTTTATGATACCGCATTCCTGAAAGGTTAAAAGAAGACTCCCGGACACTTTCTCACTCTTGGCTCACTTTTATTAATACGTTTCGGTCCCTCTAACCTTCCTCATGTTCCCCATTCCGCCTCCATTATGCAGTTTTTCCCATTCTGATGTCGCAGCATTAATAAAACATATATAATGTCTGGAAAACGTCTGGAGAGGCTTTGAAGTTATTATATTGCGTATTATATCGTCTTCAGGAGGTTAATAACAGGTTTGTACTTTAAATTAGAATTTCATTTTTCCTAATTTGCTGAGGGAGTTGCGAGTGCCTCAGGACTACACCCTCCTTGTACGTGTCAACTCGTCAAAGCGAACTTCCAAAATCTAATCAGGATTCAAATTTGTTTACAGCATAACGACATAAACAGGATTAACAAAACAAGCGTGAATGACGTAGTGCTACATTCATCTCCAAGTGTGTTTTTCATGAAGGAGTGTCATGGCTAAAAGCTCCAAAAAAAGTCCATGTCGCCTATAAAGGTCCACTGTGTAACTTTTCTATCTGACTGTTTCCATGGATATGTTATTGCTTGACCTGGAATATCATACAGTATGGCATTAAACGGTCTGTATTTGACTTTTTCCCCCCATGTATTTCAGCTTTTGAGGTCAAAATAAGCCCTCTATTTTAGCGGTTTATTGTCAGAGAATCAGGAAGTGCACGGTTAGCATGCTATTTGTCTGCTCCGGTCTCTGGAAGTTATGAAATGCGCTTATAAACTCATCATGGTGAATATTTAGGATGTTCGGAATGCATAAGGTACATAAGGCACTGCAAACCGTTTAAAATGAACTACAGGCTCCATTAAAAGGTGCAGCGCCTTTAAACTTGTCTGTCGCCATGGAGACAAGCAGGCTACAGGTCAAGTTACAGGTCAGATCTGTGGAGAGATGACATGACGCACGCTCGCTGTGAGAATGCGTGTTTTTCGAGGCATGTTTTTGAGCAATAAAAACACCTGTAACTGAATAAATGCAAGAAACATGAAATCAAGAAACAACAAGAGATTTAATGCCATGCTGTGGAACATTTCAGGTGCAATTTGTATCAGATCCCCATCAGAAAAGCTACAGAGTGCAGTTTTAAGTACATTTGCCAGCTCCCTGTGTCGTTTATTATACAAAATGATAAACTGTGGGTCTAAATTTGAGCTATGATTGAAAATGATCCAAGCAAAGTCCGTAAGAGAGCTCCGGGGAGAGTTTACAGAAATCCCTTCGGACTCGCGGCTAAAAAGGTCAGACCGCCGCACTCTCCGAACCGAAAGGGACGCTCGGATTCCAGTGGCGTTTTCATGGGCGGTCAGGGAAGCAGTGCTGCGTGGGAGATCTAATAACAGAACGTCTAATTCGGGGAGGAAGACATGGATTTACAAGCAAAATCTACAATCCAATCAGCTTGCGCATCTTTATTTCGTCACTGTTGTCGTCAACCAACCACCACTAAGTATTTTTTTGTCTCTCAGCCAATCAGCGCTCAAGATTTTCCCTAATATTCCTACATTATATATATTTTCATGGGTTCTGCGGACTGTTATATGCAACATTTTAAGCACTTTTACTCCCTGCGAGAGGTATAATATTTAGTTTAAAACTGTTAATCGCCATGGCAACAAGCGTACTTTTTATTCAATACGAAAGCAGTGTATAGTGTGGATAGTCAGATATTGAAAAGTAATGATTTTTGTTTGAGTTCTATCATAAATTTTTCACTTAAGACTGGTTTAGCCTTGATCTTTGCGTTTTATCTGTAAAAATTGCAAACCCGCTAGCTTCACCGCAGCAGCAGATACATCAGCGTCCTCAGCCTCTCCATCTCCTCCTCTTCACCAGCACCAGTTTTTCTTACTTTGATCATCTTATTAATGGATAATGTTCAAATTTTGTCTTATTATTTGTCCAATCAGGAGCTGGATGAGGCCCTGAAGATCTGTAACTACATCTTCACGCTCATCTTCGTCCTGGAGTCCGTCTTCAAACTGGTGGCGTTTGGTTTCCGACGCTTCTTCAAAGACAAGTCAGTACTCTGCTTTTATCCCTCAAATATGACATTTTAATTTGAGTTTCCTTTTTTTTTTTTTCCTATTTGTAAGTCACACTTAGTCACTGCCTGATGCAAACATATGCTCTGAAGTGCCGGAAATTAACAGAAACCATGTGTTTGGATATTCAAAATACACAGTAGCACTTTCTGGTTGTCTTTTATTTTACATACATGGAACAATTCATAATAATGTCTGTGTAAACCCTCAGTCGTCCAGGTCTGACCCCCAGCAAAAGACGAAGTTTAAATCTGTCAACTGGACAAATTGTTGTAGGAGTGAAGACGTTTCGCTGCTCAAGTATAGTGAGCGTTACATTGGAGAAACTAAACAGCAGCTCCATATTACCGGCGTGAGAGCAGCTCAGGACCCCAGTCTGCTGTGCATCTCCATCTCAAAGACACTAACCACTCCTCTGAAGATAGTGAGGTACAGATCTTTGTCAGAGAAAAGAAATGGTTTGAGAGGGGAGTTAAAGAAGCTATTTTTATTAGGAAAGACAATCCTTCCATAAACAGGAATGGAGGCCTGAGACATAATCTCTCCTCCATCTACAACTCCATCCTCAGACCCAAAACAATGAGAACAATAGCAGGGTCGTTAATGTTTGAATAGGGTAGTTTCAGATGAAGTTACCTCCTCCCTTCAGATAGATATAAGTCAGTGTCCAACATCAATCTGACCAGAACTTAAGAAGCAGCTTGGATGAGCAGCAAAACATCTTCACTCCTACAACAATTTTTCCAGCTGACAGATTTAAACTTCGTCTTTTGCTACAATTCATAATAATATTCATAATAATAATAATAGTATTTTGTATTTCATTAATTGATTCAGTCAAAGTCTTCACATTAACAACAGACAAATCAGGCACTATCTTTCCATGAGGTCGTCCCTGCTTTCATTAGCAACAGGTTTGATTGACAGCGTTGCTAAGGTCCTGCCCCCTTCGTTACCTTCAACAGCTTTGGTCTCGATTGGCTCTTTGGTTGCTATGATACTCGTGGTTGTAATTCCAAATATGAAACTTGGCTCCAATTCACCGCTATAACTGCTAGCCCTGATGAGCTTCATTTGACATCACACTCACTTAGTCCACTTGTTAATACAGTCTAAACCTAAAAACACTCTCTCTACCTAAACCCCAAGGCAGCCAACCATGAACCAGTGCTAGTTCAGCCTCTGCAGCTCAGTGAGTGACTTCTGGACGTTCAGAGCGACCCAAGTCCAGTTGTGTTTCTATTTCCTTTATGAAACTAGTCCATTTTATTACGACCTGGCATTCTTTACTTGAACGCCCGTAACATTGGACCTCATACAAGCATCGTTCTTTAACCTCTGAGTCACGTAGGAACAAAACCATCTCTTTTAGATTCAATCGGCCTTGTTAAACTCTCGTAAAACGCGCCTGCTGGATGATTTCACCGCTTGGAAATCCCTGGCTCCTTAACGCAAACCACATAATCAACAAACACAAACATTTAAGGGCCGGCCATGTTTGAACTGCTGACCACTGCAGGCTCCGTTGTGTCCACTCGCACTGCCAGATCCAACTGTTCAACATCCATTTGGGTCAGTTCGGTTTAAGCACACAGTTCTACCTGAAAGTCTATGGGAACTGTGCACGAAAGGTTAAAGGTCATATGTCGTGCTTTAAAAAAAATCTGTTATAATATTGTTTCCTCATCACAAACAGACCTGAAGTTGTGTTTTGTTGCGTCTACACATGTTTCACGCACAAGTCCTGCATATTTACGCCTAGTTCTTTTCTAAAACTGAAAAACTCTGTTCTTCCTTGTGATGTCATTAAGTGGTAATACATCATTCAGGATCATTTCAGCCTCGGATGAAGTTACAGCTCTTGTTTTAGCCTTATTGAAACTGCTTCATCCTCAACTGTACAAAAGATCAAACAAAAAGATTCAAAAATAAAACCAAAAACTCAAATATAGTCTAGAGGAGGCATGTCCTTGGACCATTTTTTCTTGGTCATCAGGCTTCCAGGTGTCCAAACTTTTTTCGCCAAGGGCCACATACTGATTTGAAGCAGAGGGCCACAAACCAGTGTCGATACAGAGAGTCAAATTGTGCATTTAACACAGGTTTGACAGAGACATTGTACTTTTAATAAGACTTTGAAGATTATTTTTAGGTCTGTGTCACGATGCAGTGTGATGTTATTCAGGTTATAGAGGTAGAATCTCCTCAGTTTGTTGTAAAAAATACTTCCTGATCAATTGGGTCAGTTTAGGAGGAGGCATGATGGCCAACACAAATTGATCTGAGGGCCGCATTTGGCCCCTGAGCCGTAGTTTGGACAGCCCTGACTTAAGTAGTACGTTTTACTACAAGTTTTTTGAGAATTTACCTTGAAAAAAGAGCAAAAGATACCTGGACGACTGAGGGATTATGTTTGATGGCCTAATCTAGCATATTATAAATGCACATACTGACATTGTTCACTATGTTGACCTTCAGTTTGTGGCTCTTGATCAACCCTCCGCTTCGTGTACCTTGATAAAAAAAAAAGTTTGGACAGCCCTGTTTTATTGTATCATAGAGCGAAGTAGTTAAAAATAGCTGTTAACCTTAAAACTACCACTAACTAACATCACAAGCTTTGGGGATGCAGACAGCCTAATAAACTCAAACATGTGTGAATGAAACAAAACACAACTACAGGTATGTTTTTGATGAGGTAACAGCAGTATAACCGGGCTAACAGCTCATAGGAGTCAATTTTGCGTAATATAGGACCTTTAAAGGCACCTCCAGACATGATTGCAGTGCAGTTTTAAGTAAATCTGGTTCTATATTCATGAAATAACCAAAAATGGATGTCAGTTTGGGGTATTGTGATTTGAGTTATTGTATTGCTGGGTTTCAGATGACATCACAACATTGTATAGGCCAGGAATATTTAATACAGATGGGAGCAGCTGAAATGCAGACATGTGTTGTATGCAGTGAGTTCTTGGGTCTAGTCACTCATAAAAACCACCAGATTAAACAATTGTGCATTTACTTTTGGATATTTCATGGCAAAGTACAATGTAATTATTAAAAGGGAAAAAAAAAATCTCTTCGGTCTCATCTGGGAGAATGACATCATCTCATTCTTGAATCTGGAAACCGCCAATGAACACCGAGAAGAAAGAATTAAATTATCAACAGCTAATGTACAAACTATGTTGTGTAGCGCCACATCCTGGTACTTAGACTTGATACAGTTTACTTATTATCGAGTCTGTAACTTATTTTGTCGAAGTAATTATACTTTTATGCAACGTTCTACCATGTTATAACGCTTTCCCACATCAAAAACATGCCTGAACCTGGTTTTAGACGTCATCCATGCATGTTTGAGTAATTTAGTGATCTCTCCCGGGTCCAATTCAAACCCTCCTTATGATTAGCTGCAAAATTCAGTGCACTGTTGTCATAGCGCTCTGAAGTGGGAGCAACTTAGCCTGGAGAGCAAAGGGAGAGGAGCTTGTTAATTCATTTTTTCTGCCAAATATAGGATTTTCCAAACAATAAAGGTAACACGGTGAGCTAAATATGTAATTTCTTAGTAGTTAATGCCACATAGAAGTAAAATATCCCCTTTTTAATGTATTTATTGCACTGAAAAACTTGCGGCGTTACTATGAGCGGGCTTGCTTTTCCGCAAATCTGACTTTCACTTGACCTCGCTTGCTTGTTTCCATGGAAATACTGTTTTATTTGGGCATAATCTTCCGCAGTATGACATAAAACATACCTATTTCTATGGAGAATGTTCAGAACTATGCTTTTATCTTTGTATTTCCATGGACTCATTCAGATGATTTTACACCTTTAGAAAGTTACGTGGTATTTCATAAAAAGGTATATCACTGTACAAATTATTAATTATACAGAATATATGGGATTATTGCCCTTCTACATTTTGCTTCATAAGTCACACCCACTTCCAAGTCCGTCCTGGTTCCAGAAATACTTTTTTCTCTTTCACTTTTCAAAAAATTCAAATGGTAAGAGTTCAAAAACATCATTGAGGTTAACCAGCTACGTGCTAATTAATAGTCATAAGTCCAAAAAGCACATTTAAAACTTAAAAATTCTGCAAAATATTTTAATAACTTCCCACTTTATACAATTTTAGACACAAATTTTAAATAAACTTACTGGTATAGGTCTTGTGATCATTAGTTATCACAAAAATAATTAACCCTGAGCATTTAATATCTTTTTTTTTTTGGAAATTATACGAGAAAAGTGAATGAAAAATGTACTTCTGGAGCCTGGAGACAGGCGGTCACTGTTAAACTCCATAGATTTATGACATTACCTTGGAACAGTTAAAAGGAACTGTGATCTAGGGTTGCCAAAAGTATCAAAAAGTCAGCAAAAAGCGCTCACGGACACAACAAATGTAGCGAACGACTGCATTTGCGTGGCCACCCGAGCTCTCTCCAGTCCCTCTCCATCGGATCCGTCTTAAGCGCAGGCATTTTTCCCCCCAAACATGTTTCAGTTTTTATTGCACAGAGCTGGAAAGTTCAGTCAGCCCCGGCTCTTTGATCGCTGCTGAGTTGTGTGGGAAATAAAACAAGTAGCATGGCCCCGGTCTTTCTGCGGCGGATTAATATTTACGATACACTTAAGAGAAAATCGTACTGTCCCTGCTTTTCACTCTGCCCCATGTTAAAGAAGAAATACTGTGGTTTGTCTGTTACATTTGACCAGATACAGGAAGTTTAACCTGTGTCACCTGATTTAATGGAAATAGAAAATGAATACGACATTTTACATGGTACATTCATAAAGACAGAGAGGTTTTATGCCATCCTGTGGAAGATTATAGCCAAAAGAACAGGATTTCCATGGAAACACGCAGGAGGGGGGGCTTTTTCAGGCTAGGTTTGTAGAGATGCGAGTCCACTCAGAGTAAAGACGTGTGTTTTTCTGTGATTTTCAGTGCAATAAACACAATGAAAATGGGAAAAATAATGTTTATTTTAGTCTATTTTTGGCTAGTTAGTTACATATTCTGGCTTTAAATTGCAATGTTGATTGAAAACAACTTAATAAAAGAAACAAGTGCTATTAAAAAAAAAACAATGTAAAGTTGACACCATGGATTAATAGACCTAAATAAATAAAAATAATATGTGTTGAGTGATTAGAAATACATTGAAATTGGTGAAAATGTGTCATATTAACTCAAAAAGTACAGGACAAAACAACTCATCAAGAATCTTCCCCCCAACAGCATTTTGCACACACCTGGGCCCCTCACTTGCACACACCTGGGCCCCTCACTTGGCTTGACCCACCTCTGTTCTAAAGCCCATTGATACAACACGCTGGGGGTATCTACATATATGTCTATGGCGGAAAGGTTATCAGTTACCATGGTGACACAATGCACACGTTCCCAAAAAAAAAAAAAAAGTTTTAAAACTCAAGAAAAAAAAATACAAAATGGATTTAAACAACACATTTTCAGGAGCCTCTGATCAATGCAAAACAAATAAATAAATAAACAAAAAGGTGCGAGTCACTAACAGAGAAATTGTTGGCTAATTCTGTCTGTCTTGTGATTGTTATATTTATCTAACTGCACAAAATCATCTCACCTGTTGTGCTTCCAGCTCAGTTCTTTGTGGTCAAGATTGTGTTAAAACAAAGCCTCAGACAGAGCAGTGCACACAGTTTGCATCACAACCTCAGAGAAAACGTTAGCTGCACAGTGTCACCTCCTGACTCCTGTTGTGTTGGTTTGTGTTGCGCAGGTGGAACCAGCTGGACTTGGCCATCGTGCTTCTGTCCATCATGGGCATCACTCTGGAGGAGATCGAGGTGAACGCGTCTCTGCCCATCAACCCCACCATCATCCGGATCATGAGGGTCCTGAGGATCGCACGAGGTCTCGGATAACACTACCATCTTTGTGTTTTGACTAGTTTTGATCAGTTTTTATGTGTACGATTCTGTTTATATAACACAAAAATGATTCTTGTGAGATTTAATCCATGTTATAATGCTGTTACTTCATCAAAAACGTATCTGGAATTGTGTTTTGTTTCATTTACACATGTTTGAGTAACGATTTATTATTAGTCCATCTATATCTCCAAAGCTCAAAATGCTCTGTTCCACCTCGTGATGTCATGAAGTGGTAGTTTTCAAGTTAACAGCTCCTTTTTACCGTTTGTTTAGTAGAGATTGGCAAAAGTTCAAAGAGGAAATTAGCCAAATAACTATCTAAATTAGGTAAGTTTTATGCCATACTGTGGAATATTACAGCCAAAGGATCAACATTTCCATGGAAACGAGCACGGAAAAGTCTGTCCTTTAGGCTAAATAGGAGTCAGGGTTATGGAGATGCAAGCCCGCTTAGAGAAAGAACGTCAAGGGAAGTGTTTCTGTACGATAAAAACAAACAAAATGAACATGCCCACCCAAAAAAAAACATGCTTTTCTTTTTGTCTATTTTTTCGCTAAAAAGTTCTGCGCTAAATCTTTAACAAAAACAGCTTTAAAACATTAATTAACTGTTAACAGCCTGTATTTCAGTCATTACTGGGTCTATTTACTTTACTTTTATGACATTTATCCAACTAACTACCTAAACATTCTAGTGAAGATGTATGGATTAAAAAAAAACACACAATGGAGCACTTCCTGTATTACCACATGATGACATCACAAGGTGGAACAGTGTTTTTTGTTTGAGAGAAGAACTCAACCTATAGTAAATATGCCGGATTTGTGTGTTCAACATGTGTGAAAGAAACAAAACACAACTCCAGGTGTATTTTTGATGAGGAAACAGCATTAAAACAGATCAGAAAATGGTGTAATATGAGCCATTTAAAGAACAAATATTATGCGTTTTTGTTCTTTATTTCCTATTCAAACATGATTTTGGCACCTTTGGATTCACATTTCACAATTTCTAACTTTGTAAAACAGACTTCATAATGAGGGATTTAGGCATTAAAGCGCCCTCTGTTGTCAGCAACGGGAATGAACAATGAGAAAATAAATAAACACCATGAGAAACCGTGAATGCTACGCTAACAGAGCCGTGCGTTCATGGATCCGATGATGGTTTATGGACTTAAAAGCTGCTCAGGAGAACTCTAAACTTTTGCCTTTCACACCATAAAACTGAGAAATCCAAATTGTGTGTTTTATGGGGCTTAAAAATACCTGACTTACCCACAAGGATTCATCAAACAAGCATGAATGAAACAAAATACAACTCCAGGTGTGTTTTTGATGAGGAGATAACAATATAACATGGGTCAAAGGTTGAAAAGTAAATTTAACATACTGGTGATATGTGTTTTGTTTTTTGAAGAATGCACTTTGGAGAGCTTTGAATCATGTTATAGTTTAGTCTGAGTTGAGTACTTCATGCATGTTTGAGTAATCCTGCATCGTCCTGCATTAGAGGCTTGAGTGATCTGAAAACTAGTTGTGCACCTGCGCTTGTTCCTGTCCCCAGTTATGTATTTGCGATTGTTCTAAACATTTATATTCTGGGTCATACATATAGGTCTCAAAATGTTACATAAAAACATGTAGATATAAAAGTGCTGCTAGATTGCCAGAGTTAGGGCCTTCAGCAAAGAATGAGTTCCATGATTTTGATAGAAAGTCAGTGGGACGGTTTGGTTTCTGTCATGAAAACAATATTGAGATTGATATTTAAAGCAGACATATTGTGCTTGTGTCTGCTGTCTGCTATGACACGTGTGGATTATATAATTTGCACATTTAAATTGCTATATTCATCTAAAACGACATCACAACAAAGACCTGTGTGACTATCGGCCCCTCCTCTGCAGATCACACTACCAAATAGCAGTTGTTTTTTTTTCATTTGCACCAAAATGACTATGCGACGCTGCTGAATCCTGAAGAACGAAGTATGTTCAGAGCAGTGGGCGTATACTGGTGCTAGTGAAAATGGGGATTAATCGGCCATAATGCGTTTTGAAAATAGGCGATTAAAGATTGCACTTCAACTTCTAGTACAACTTCAGAGGATAAATGAGAACGAAACATCTATAACAGGCTTAAAAGCTCTAAAAAGTTGATTTGGCAGAATAGGCCTAGAAGAGATTTTAAGTTTACAATGAACAAAATGTGGAAATAATGGATCCCTGAATACCAGAAAAGGCATAATACACATCGTCTTAACGTTAGAAATGATCTGATCAAGACAGCTGAATATATACAAACCTATAGGCCATGGCTATCCAAACTTTTATTACTTTTAAAACATTCGAAGCGGAGGGCCACAGTCAATACTCTGAGTTCTGTTGGGTGCATTTGACATAGTTTTATCGTCATCACTATACCTTTTAATAAAGCTTTGAACGTTCATTTTATGTCTGTTTCACAATGAAATGTGATATTATTGAGGTTATAGCACTAGAAATTCTTAAATTGCTAAGAAAACGTCTGTATGAACAATTGGGCCAGGTCAGCAGAAGGTCTGAGGGCCAATAAAAATGGTCTGAGGGCCGCGTTTGGTCCCAGGGCCGTAGTTTGGACACCCTTGCTATAGGCTTTGTATCACTGGCCTTTAGGTTGGTTACGACTCATCTTTGCTTCAACAAACATGTTTATTTTAATGTGTGAATGAAACAAAATAAATAGTCCTACAATATCGAATAATTTGAGGTTGAATTAAGTTGTTACTATAAATACTAGGGATGGTTTATCGTTTATCAGGTATCGTTTATCGAAGGATTTTCCCAGGGCTGATATCACAAATTATGTATCAATCCCAGCTTGTCCTCAATGCATTTGATTTGTCTTTTTGAGCAGACTCATGAGTGAAAAAACAAATTATATCCCAGATTAAATATTGTTTTTTTTTTTTTACATATCGACAAATATTGGTTAGCGCCCACAACAGCAAAAATCGACAAATATCAGACTATTCCTAATATATACACACTGGTCGAAAGAAGAAAGAAAGAAAGAAAGAAGGAAGAGGTGGGTCCACTAAGGTGACACTGACTGAACTAGACCCGTGACAAAGTGAACCGAGCCAGGAATAAATGATCAGAGAGAGGAGCGGCGGCCATGATGGATACGCCTCACCTGAAAATAGCAATGAACTCATGATGAAGCGGCTTATGAGGGAGAGAAGAGGCTAAGGAAGAGCTAGCACGTGTAGTTTAGTGAGATGTAAAAGGATTGTACACTGATTAAAAAAAAAGAAGTTATAATACACATTTACTCATATTTATATATTCTTAGTTCATCGTTAACTAACTGCAAATATTCACACATCTAATTATCAAAGTCAAGACGGTGAAGTGAATCGTCTAATGCAGGAATCTAACCGTAAACCTTCTTATTGGCACTGTGCGACTTGACTCCGCTAACTTCTGATTGGTGTGTGCGTAACGCTTAATGCTAATGCTAATCGTTAAAGTAAGAAAGTCTATTATTGACCAATTTGGTAACTGCGATGCTAAGGCTAACTTCAGGAAACCAAACATATTAAATGGTTAAAATGTCTCTCCCAACGGCGTAACAACAGTGTGAATTACCGCGTGATGGCAGAAATGTAAAGCTAAACCAACGTGATGGCTCAGCGAGGTTCGAGTTAGCTACCGTTTGATTGCAGTGCGTAACGCTTAATGGCTAATGCTAATCGTTACAGTAAGAAAGTCTATTATTGAACAATTTGCTAACTGCTAGGCTAACGCTACGTCGCATTAACTTCAGGCTACCGCACACACATTAGCAAAACTTCAAGGTCTCTCCTGTCGCAACCCGCTTTTAAATATTTGTGTATTTTCTTGTTTGTTTTTTTTGATCCCACAGTGTTGAAGCTGCTCAAAATGGCCGTCGGGATGAGGGCCTTGCTGGACACTGTTATGCAAGCTCTGCCTCAGGTTTGTACCGTTATCTCAGTGTCATTTGTTTTGTTCTGTGTCTCTAAAGCAGATACTTCCTCAGGGACTCTAGTTTGATACCAATAGCATCCCGTAGACTTTGCATATAAACCTGACGCCCCTGATGCCACGGTCGGAACGTAAGACTTTACAAAGATGTAGCCAAACAATTAACCAATACTGTAGATATCCATGGGTTTGCACCGTAGCAGTTAAAGCTACTAATGTAATCAGACCAACCTAGCCATGTTGCATTCCCCTTGCTCCATTTAACAGCAATACACCTTCATGCATATACTTTACTTCCTCCCCTCACACATATTTCACCACTTTATTTGCTCGGGAGCTGTCACGATAAATATTATATCGACTTATCGTTTAGTACGTGACAAATGGAGCTGTAATTTTGGGGGGTCATTGGTATTTATTTATTTATTGTTGGTACTTTTTCTTTGTACAGGTAGGATTTTTCTTTTTTTAACTGTACTATGATGATATTAGAACTTCTATGACTCATTATATAACCAATACCAAAAAAAGTACTACTAAGTGTTGCATTCGTGTTTTTATTTATTGCAGCTCATATTTTTTTAACAATATTGTGCATTTGCAATCATTTTTGGAGGATATTTCTGCTTTATGGTTTGGTATTATCGTTTAGCGTCTATATTTGCTTTGACAATATATCATGCCTTATCGTGACAGGCCTGCTTGAGAGAAAAAAAACAAAAAAAACACGACGTTGGCTGATCTTAACGTGCTAGAGCAGCTGTCAATCATCCTCAGAAAGTATATGCGACAACACATGCTCATCCTGGACACGGGCCCGGCCCAAACTGACAACACAGCAGAAGAATTGGACATGGGCCAGATTAGGACTTGGGCCAAGAATCAAAAGTCTTTGAGGGAGTTGACCAGGCAGGTGAACAAGTGACCGACTCGTAGCTTTGAACTAGTCCTTCTATGGGCTAACTCTGCAAAAATGTGTCCGTGATTTCGGCGAGAGCGAAGGAGAGGAACAACCTGGGAATAGCAATGAACGCACCACAGGTAACTAAATATACCTGATTAATTGAGGAAGACACAAAAGGTGAAGTAGAAAGAACCAGAGGATATGGCTCGGTGGTCCAGCGTTTTTCCTCCAAGATGGAACGATTGCACGAGTTTTAAAAGTAGATAATGACTTCTGATACAATGGAATGCTTTTTACCTAACAACATACAAGTGATAGCTTACATTTTTCATTTAGATTTTTCCCAAAAATACGAGTGGTCAGCTTTATTCATCAAGACAGGCGAAGGCGAAGGGAATCATCGAGGCAGGTGAAGGGGTAAGAGCATCATCTTGGCAGGTGGCGGAGTGGCTTTCATTCATGCTTCACAACAAGAAGGTTCCAGGTTGGATTTCCAGGCTGAAAACATGATTTTTTTTTTTGTTTCATTACTTTACTCTTAAACTTTGTGTTGAATACTGTGCATCTTAAACATTGAGGTGAATTTGTTTCTCAGTAAAAATGCTACACATCCTTATTTTAAGATGTCTTCACTGACACCTGTTACTTTTGTTCTGTGACAAAAGACATCTGCAAGACTTCTTTTCAGTGACGTATTCTACCTTCTGGCAACGGTCTACCCATTTATGACCTTGTATGAGCAGTATTTAAACTCAGTATAAGTCCTCATAGATCCAGCCTTCTATAGATAGTACCTTTCTTTGAGTATAAGTACTGGATGGCTCCTTTGTAACATTTGCACCTTCATTCATCAAACCATTCGTCAAACGTCTTTCAACTCCACCCGTTCTGCAATCGCTTCCTACATGAGTACCCGGGCCTTTCTTTTCGGAGTTTGCACGTCTTGGTGAGTTTCTTCCCGACACACCGGTTTTCCTCATCAACCTTAAACATAGGCACCAAAGGTAAAATCCTCTAGTGAGGTAGTCCTGACCGAGACTAGTTCAAGTTTTGGAAGACTGTACCTCAACGTTATACTTTAAAATGGAGTCATGCCGACAGGTGAAGGAGTCTTCCAATCGTGAGGATGTTTTCCAGGTCGATGAAGACGTAGTAAGTAAATCTGACAGGTGAAGGGCTGGAAGGTGATGGAGGGAATCATCCAGTCAGCCAAGGAAGTCACCGAGGCAGTTGAAGTTGTGAGGAAGTCATTAAGGAAGGTGAAGGAGCTGTCCGGTCAGATGAGCTGAGCTGTATGGCTGGGGGCCAATACTGCGACAAATAGTAATGCCGACATGAGTTAAGTGAGAGTGAGAGAAAGGGACAACCTGAGAATAGCAATGAACAGACCACAGGTAAACTAAGTAAAACTGATTGATTGATGAAGACACAAGAGGTGAAGAAGAAACAACAAGAGGATAGGGCTTAGTGCACCAACATTATTGCTTCTAGGTGTGAAGTTAAATTAGTTTAGCAGTGTTTAACGTCCGAAATACCTCTTGTCATCTCTGGGTTGATGCAATACTTTTAGCTAAACGACATCCCATCGATAGCGTACGTTCTTGATTTCCATTTTGGCAGAGTCGTCAACTTAAAAGTGCTCTGAACTTTGGAGATGTTGTTGCTTTGCCTTGAATGTTGCACAGTATGGCAGTAAGCTTACGAGGACACAAATATATGGTACTACCACGCCACTGTCACAAGTTACAGGTCAGAACTGCGGAGAAGGGAGCCCACTTAGTTAGAATGCAACAGAAACACCCATAATCGAATGAAGTATGAGGTAAAATAAGTGCGGTATCTGATCTTTGCTATCTTAAATACTTTATTTTAAAATGCAGAGGTCTAAAGTTATTCCTTGTTTGACTTTTGCATTGAGAACATCTTAATTCTTCTCAGAGATGAGTTTATAAGTGCTTTTGACAACTTTTAGAGGCCAGAGCGGAGTTTGTTCAATAAGAGCACAAGAGCTGCTTATATAAAAAGCCAAATTTTACTCAACTACATGGAAAAAAATCTGGAATCTGGAACATTCCCATCCAAGCAATAATGGAAATAAGCAGGTGGCAGACCCTTTACCTGAAAAGTTACATAATGCATCTTTAAGCGCAGTTTACTTTGAAATGACACCAGAGCTCCACAGGGTTAAATCCATTAAAATTCCATTCCCTTCCAAAACTGTCCCCATAATCCACTTCTCCTCCTTCTCCTGCGAATGTTTGGCTGTTTTGGGGCGTTGTTGGCTCCCAGGAGGACCCCTCTAACTCTGGGGACCCGTGTCTTTGCGTAACCGGGGCCCCTGCGGAGTTGAGAGCGGGAGTATAGGCTGTGGGGTTTGTTTTGAAGGCTGGCGGGTGGATTTCAAGAAGTTTGGTTACGCGTTGTCAAATTGTAGCGGCTTCGGCGGTGTTTCGGGGGGAAAACGAAAAGGTGTTGCAGCAGTGTTTCATATATCTTTCTTTTTGAACTCTCATCATTAATCTCAGCAGCTGAAGAGACTGAAAAAGAAAATGTAAAGTATTAATGTAGCCGGCAGCGACGGATATGGGTTTTCTGATGCCATAGATTTTAAGCTTTATACTCGCATAGAAGTAGGCTATATACATAACAATGCGTATGAAACGTTTAGAGGCTTTATATTACGCAAAATATACCCTTTTGAGCAGATATGCTTTTGATGAAGAGAAAATATTGTAAAATACATTAGAAAATAGCATAATATGGGCCATTTAAGTTATATAAACGCACAGAAATAGAATAAACGTGTGCTCTTGGGATCCTTGTCTCCATGAAGATGCTATTGCTTTGTCTGGAATGTTTAAAAGTATGAAATTAAACCCATTTATCTCCGTGGAAACAGTATTAATGTGTTTCTAGCATCCATCAGTCATTCAGTTATACAGGGTGGCCCAAAAGTCACTGACAGTTAGAAAAAAATCCATAACTCTTTTGTTTCTAAATATTTTTATTTTATTTTCCAGAGCATTTAGAACGACTCTTCTGACATTAATCTGAGCAAATACAGCACCGAGGAACAAACCCTCATTGTACAGTGGTACTTTGAGCGGTTTTCAATGACAGGGGGCAGTATGTGATCTCCACAGACCTGACTAGTCCTGATTTCTTCCTGTGGGGCGATCTTAAAGAAAAGGTGTTTGTGAATAAACCTCAGACAATAAACGAGTTAAAACGTAATATCGAGGATCAAATTAGAGCCATAAGCCGGAAATGCTTTCAAATGTTATGTAAAGTGTGTTGGATCAGGCTGTTCAGGGCGAAAATGAAAATGGTGGACACTTAAAAAACATTATTTTTAAAAGTTTGGACATTTTTACTTCCTCTAGTTTAAGTAGCGATAAGTTAAAGTTTAAGTGAACATTCTAACTGTATTTATTGCCAAAAATCTTAGAAGGTTCAGTTTATTTACTGCTAAAATCTGGTGAGTATAACTTAAGAATTATAGGGGCTACTGAAGATTTAAAAGTGTCAGTGATTTTTGTAGTTTTATAGCGCTTTTCACAACTTTCACAACAGGCTAGAGCGAAGTTTTGCTGTTATTGGTAATGCTAAGAGCACACCAGCCTTGCTTCCTGGTTTGCGGACAATAATAATGGTCTATAATTAAATGCAGACAGCACACTTTGGTCTCACTTTGACCCTAAGAGCAGTGTTTACAATATTGCGACAAAATTGTTCTTTATTACATGCTTGTTGTAAAGGTACAGTATGTAACTTTCTGGAAGTAGCGTGTCACCTGCAGAAATACAAAGTTAAAACCATACTTTGCAACAGTCTCAATGGAGTTAAATAAGTTTTATGTCATATTGTGGTAGATTATCACAAAACAAACAACATTTCTATGGAAAAAATCAGGAGGCCGCCTAACAAGAGTCAAGTTTGTGTCAGTGCAATAAAACAACCAAAAAAAAACATGCTTTTTCGTCTATTTTGCAGCTAAAAAGTTACATTTAGTGGCTTTAAATATGTATATAGCACCTTGCATAAAACACCAACCAACACACAGTAAATATGTAAGTACAAACTCATTTTTTTACTTATATACTTGCTCTTCATTGTGCTGTACTTTTTCGACTTCCGCTCAGGAAACAATGACTTTTATGTTCAAAATGTCAGACTTTCAGACCCATGAGTTTCATTTTCTTCTCTGCAATTTTATAATTTCTAACTTTAACATAAAAACAGTGTATGACTGTCTCTCTGACTCGCTTTTGTTGTGTGTTGCAGGTGGGGAATCTAGGTCTCCTCTTCATGCTCCTCTTCTTCATCTTCGCGGCGCTGGGAGTGGAGCTGTTCGGGGATTTGAGTAAGGATGCACTAGTTTGGTTCAAAGTGCCACCGTTACGCAACAATAAGCAAGACAGCTGCAGAAAGAAGTACTACGGTTTAAAGAGAGCGTGTACTGACTAGTTTAAGATACTGTGTGTACACTACTTGTCAAAAGTTTGGACACACTTTTGTATTTCCGTGACTGTTTACACTGTAGATTCTCACTGAAGACATCACGACCATGAATGAACACATATGCAGTGTAGTAAACAAAAAACAGTGAAATAACTCAAAGCTTGTTTTATATTTTGAATTCCACCTTTCGCTTGAATCACTTCTTCGCACACTCTTGGGATTCCACTAATGAATCCTGACAAGGCACAGCTGAGAAGTGGAAACTACGGAGACATTATCATGAAGCTCATTGAGGGAAGGCCAAGGGTTTTCAGCGCTGTCGACGAAGCAAACGGGGGCTGTTTTGAGGATTCTGAATCTAAAATATAAGACATGTTTGGTTGTTTTTGTTTGTTTTTTTAATTTCCTATATAATTCCACAGATCTTGCTTCGTATATTTGATGTTTACAGTTTGTATCTACAATGTAAAAAGCAGTAAACATTAAAAAAAAATCCTGAAATACTAAATAATAACCTTTGACTATAGTGTATGTATCATGAACGTTGCTCAGTTATACCGCAGATATCATTAATTAATTCGCAAAATAATAGAACGGTATTCCATTATGTGTATTATGTGAGCTCTGGAGATGAACAAAGCCTTTATATGCACAATTACTTGGTCACATTTTCAAACCGCTAGCCTTAGGTGGACCAACTCTGTACCCACTGAGCTACTGTCGCACCTTCAATATGTCTTTGGTTAATAGTAAAAGCCAAAGTTAAATCTGCCAGCTGAACAAAAAGTTGTAGGAGTGAAGACGTTTCTCTGCTCATCCAAGCCGCTTCTTCAGTTTTGGTCAGATTGCTGGTGAACACTGTTTTATATCTGTCTGAAAGGAGCCTTAATGGCCTCCATTCAACCTTTAATGGCCCTACTGGCTCACGTAATTGTTCGCTTTGTTTCCTTTGTTTTCTTTGGGTCTGTGGGGGAGATATCGTGTCTTT
This sequence comes from Periophthalmus magnuspinnatus, assembly GCF_009829125.3. Classification (NCBI taxonomy): domain Eukaryota; kingdom Metazoa; phylum Chordata; class Actinopteri; order Gobiiformes; family Gobiidae; genus Periophthalmus; species Periophthalmus magnuspinnatus. Next base: position 20,590,305 of record NC_047144.1, read on the forward strand.
TCTCTGGTTAAGATCTGAACTTCACTGTGTTCAAAGGAGTGGTTAGTGTCTTTGAGTTGGAGATGTACAACAGACTGTGGTCAAGAAGAGCTTTCTCCAAGGTAACATTCAGTGCACTCTTCATTAGTTCCTCCGTTCAGATATATATAAAGTAGTGTCAACCAGTAATCTGACCAGAACTGAAGAAGCGGCTTGGATGAGCAGCGAAACGTCTTCACTCCTACGTTTTATCCAGTTGACAGATTTAACTAACTATGGATCAGACCTGGAAGACTGAGGGATTACGCAGACATCTCTTTGGTTAGGTGTTGCGATTCTACCAAACACACGCATTTGTTTATTTATCACAAAGAAAAATAATATCATTTGCAACACTGACGACGTCTTCTCCACAGTCTGTGACGAGCTCCACCCGTGTGAAGGTCTGGGTCGCTACGCCACCTTCAAGAACTTCGGCATGGCCTTCCTGCTGCTCTTCAGGGTCTCCACCGGGGACAACTGGAACGGCATTATGAAGGTACGGTCACATCAGCCATCGTGTCCTTGGGCAAGACACTGTAACCACTTTTCCTGCTTGGACGCTACCTGAGATGAATGAATATTGAACCTAAGAAATGTGTTTATTATCCTTCTCTCATTAGCCTGTTGAATGCACAATGGTGTGATCATTTCAACAGTTTTATGCCTGAAAAAACATTTGTAGGAAAGATTGCGTAAAGTGCTAGATTACAAAACGTTACATGATACAACTTTAGAGCGTCCGCTACCTGTTTGTCTCCATTGAAATGCTATTGTGTTGCCTGGAATGTTCCACAGTGGCATTAAACTTATCGCTCTCATCACCAGTTTAAGTTGCACGTCACATACAAGGTATTTTTGGCGATAAAAACACCTGTAACTGAATAAACGCAGGATGGATATGTTTAATGCTATGCTGTGGAACATTCCAGGTAAAACAAATAGGTTACGTAAGCCTTTTTTCCATTGGCCGGCGCACTTGCGGGTGCCTTGGCGCGGGTCGGTTTGGTGCGGCTCCTCCTTAAGGTCGATCTCAGCGATTCACAAAAAGATGTTTAGTATTTCCAAGTCTGTGGCGCTGTGAGACATGGCAAAGCTAGACTAAACGCTAAACTACTTCCTGTTTATCGTTTTTTCTGCGTTTATTTCACTTCTTTGCTCCTCTACACCGCATTTTAATGTCTCTTTATGTAATGCATTGGGGTTGGCTCATGTTAGATGTATTATGCACTGGAAATATCAGTTTTTTTTAAAATCTTTACGCAAGTTCCGTGCATCGATAAACGCGAAACGGCAGCTGCTAACGTGCTAGCTGTGTTTTGCTAAGCGTATTGGAAATTCGGCATGGGACAATATTGAAATATGGTGTCCTGATTATCATGGCCAAAATTAGAACGATTAACAATTATATCATGATAATTATTAAAGTTGCTAAAAGTTTAAAAATGTTATGGATATGAGTCATTATAATTTTAATATTATGAAAGGGTTCTACGTTTAAACACGGGATGATCAGGGCGAATTCGGTTTTTAATGGTGATTGGCCCTATTGGGGATTATCACAATTATCGTATTTTCTGGATTATAAATTGCACTTTTTTCATAGTTTGGCCGGGGTACGATTTATACTCAGACGCGATTTATATGTGATTTTTTTTTTTTTCTTAATTATTATACATTTTTGGCTGGTGCGACTTATACTCCAGAAAATACGGGATATAAAATGTCCCATGATTATTGTCTAGCCTTTTTATCATGATAAACGTTATTATTGTTTATTGTTCAATCCATACTATACGAAATACAGGGATTTATCATAAGATCCAGTCTGTGTTTGGTGAGAAATAATCCTTTTTTTTTGTTTATATCTGCTTTTTACCATCCTGAGTCTGCATTCTGTCTTGTCCAATCATCTTGTTTCTTGTGTAGCCATCCTTAAACGGGACGGTACAGTTCACTTTAGACACTTGCGGCCCACACCAATCCGTGCCAAAGTAAACTAATGGAAACGAGGCTATAGAGTACCATAAATCATTCTTGTACTTCAGGTAGGCCCATAGACCAAAGTGCAAAGTGACTCCCGCTACTATCACACGTCATTTAAAAACAAGGTTAAACCCACTTCTAATCGCTCTGAAGATACTGCTAGTAAAGCCAACCTAAATAACCAAGATTTCTCAGGCATAGATAAAGTAAAACACAACTCCCGGTATGTGGTTTATGAAGAAAAAGCATTATCGTGTACTTAAAAGCCCAAAACAGTGATCTGATAATTGAAGTTCTTCTGGTTCTTCCTATAGTTTGAGAAGCATTAGCGTAGCCCATATGGCAGCTTCCCTCGGCTAATGTCCCGGTACCCTCTCCATAACTATTTTGGCACAGTTTGGCCCTGACAGATGGCCACGTTCAAACTGCATTTGATTGTGTGTTTAGTATAATGACTTATGACAGGAAGTGAACGGAAACAGCTGTTTACTTGACATCATGTGACATCAATATATAAACCAGGAAATTAAACGTACAGTTGAATGCATATATTTTACATACATACAGTTTGAAACAGGTGAGTAGAGACATCAGTGGATGACGATATAATTACCGTATTTTCCGGACTATAAGTCGCTCCAGAGTATAAGTCGCACCAGCAAAAAAAATGCATAATAATGAAGAAAAAAACATATATAAGTCGCACTGGAGTATAAGTCACGTTTTTGGGGGACATTTATTTTACAAAATCCGAGACGAAGAACAGACATTTTAGCTTTAAAAGCAAGTATAATAATAACAACAGGCTGAATAGCAGTACAGCAGTGCGCTAATGTAACACAATTACATGAAACTATGTACTTATAATTTCTCATATAAGTCGCATCTGAGTATAAGTCGCACCCCCAAACTATGAAAAAAAGAATGATTTACAGTTCGGAAAATACAGTACTTAAGAAAATATATCACATGGGGTCTAAATCAGTGCTTCTCAAACTTTTCACACAAAGTACCACCTCAGAAAATATTTGGTTTTGCGAGTACCGCCAGATCTAAACCAGGTCTTAAACAGAACTACGCAATTAGTACTTCTAAACAAGGACTAACCCAAACGAGGACCGAAATGTGCCAAAAATCAAATTCCAGCAAATATTTCAACTGAATATTCGATGTATTTGAGCAAAATATGACTTGCCCCAGAACAGATATATTGTATAAGCAGCTATTATGCCACTTTGTTAGCATGCTAGTTGTTCCTGTGTTGGCAAAACTCATGTCTGGCCTCTGAAAGTTGTGAAAAGCACTTATAAACCAATTTTTTTAATGCATATGCTAAGTTTGGAATAACTTTGGATCATTTCAAAGCGTTTAAAATGATCTAGCTCAGTTTTTCATGTTTTTAAGACAGTAAAAATGAGGTACAGTGCCGTTAAAGTGAAGATTATTTTCTCATTTTGACTTAATCTGGTGGGATAAAATGATGGAGCAGTTTGCGAAGAAAGTTGAAAAATAACACGTTGAAAAATTACAGGAAGTAGAGTGGAGTTGTAAAACATATAGATGACGCTAGGGAGAGTGTCCACTGCAATTTCAAGTACTATGTGACACCACCCATGACTGCCCTGATCACAGCCAGGTGTTTCTGGTTACAAACACCTGGCTGTAGGGGTGGAGTTTTTAGTGTGGATACCTGTTTAGACCAATCACACTGTATTTTAAACATTCATTTAACAAAATAAGGTGGTTTACATATGTTTTTGTTTGTCAAGTAACTATATTTTTGTATCTTAAACCAGGACACACTCCGCGACTGCGCCCACGACACCAGCACGTGCTACAACACCGTGGTCTCCCCCATCTACTTCGTCTCCTTCGTCCTGACCGCCCAGTTCGTCCTGGTCAACGTGGTCATCGCCGTCCTCATGAAGCACCTGGAGGAGAGCAACAAGGAGGCCAAGGAGGAGGCGGAGATGGAGGGCGAGCTGGACATGGAGATCCACAACGAGGCCATCGCTGCAGCAGGAGGAGGAGCAGGAGGTGGAGGAGGAGGGGGGGACGTGGGCTGCCGATCGCCCCAGCTCATGCCTCTCGGGTTGGGCTTGGAGAGATGCGGCAGTGGTGGGGGGTCTCCCTGGAGGTCAAACGGAGGAGGAGGAGGAGGACGGGGAGGGGGAGGGCAGAGAGATTCGCCCGTCCCGGAGATAACGAGAGACTGTGTGAAAAGTGAGGAGCCCTGTGAGGAGACGGAGGCACAATATGAGGTGAGTGTTGTTTAAAGTTCAATGGGGGGCAACCAAAAATGTGGGTGTTTGTGTTGATATTGAGTCTGGTCAACGGCGAATCTCCTCGAGTTCAGATGGACGTGTTCGACGGACGGATTGGCCAAACGGGGACACGCATGGTCGGTCCAAAACAAATATGGCTACTTACAAGGAAAAATATTACAGGGGACTGAAAAACATTGTGGATTTCTGCACAATCAATGAGAAAAGCTCTAATCTCTGTTAATTTGAGGTTAGAGAAGTATAATTTTGTTCAAACTAATGGGTGGCCAATGAGCTCTGTTGTTTCACACGTGTCACTGAAATAAACAAATCTGATTGGACGGTACTGTCTGAATCTGGCTAGACATGACTGAAAAAGTGGAGACTAGACTGATATCCCTCTGTAAAAATACAAACTTATATCATACAAATATTAAGTACTGATGCACCTAATGCTGAGTACCACTGTTTCATCCATTATGTGAAGTGCTTTCTGCTCAATAAACAATAGTTGAACACAAATGTTATATCCAAAGCTGATTCTAGCTGTTATAAACCCAACATGTAAGCACGTTTGTTATGTCATACATTATTAGTTTTAGAAACGAGAGCCCAAGCTTTTAAATGATGCCTAAAATGTCCAGCTGTGTTGTCAGACATATTGGCGAGGAATTCAGCAAATGCCAGATTGATTCTGTCAGTCTGACCATATTCTTCCCTGATAGAAAAAAGATTATTTATTCACTTTAAGATGATTTTATTGGTTAGAATACCTGGGAAAACATACATTCTTACTGCAAGTGCAAGTGGGATCTACTCTGACCTGTAACTTGGCCACTTTTGGCGTCACCTGGTAGTCTCCATAGAGATAAACAACTTAAATGTCATACTGTGGAACATTCCAGACGATAATATCTCCATTGAGGTGAGCAGTTGGCTGACCCTCTATCAGATAAATTGCATAGTGCACCTTTAATTGATTCATTTTTATTGAGGGAGACATATTTTTCTTGTGTCTGCTGTAAAGTCATAAGTTACGACATCTGTGGGTCATTACGTTATAATTTGAACATTTTAAAGCTCAACATTCATCTAAAACGACGAGTCCGCTGACCGTCCACTAAGGATGGGACTATAAACAATAATATCGTTTATCGTGATAAAAGGGGAACACAATAATGATAATAATTCGCGGGACATTTTATTTAATCGTGATAATCGCCAACAAAGATAATCACCAAAGTGGTCTGTTATCGCAGGCCCCAGGGTTTTAGGGGCCCAGAATTGTGAGGTTTCTCGTTCCGGGCCCCCAAATCTCTGTCAAGGGCCCTTGTTTATTCACAATGTTCTCTGTCAGAAAATCATAGCTGTTTTCACTGATAACACTAAGCACAACTATACAAAAGCTGTTTAAACAAGGAACTTATTCTTAACATTAAAATTAAAATCATATCTATAACATTTTTAAACCGTCAGCAGCTTTAATCGTTATCGTGATATAATCGTTAATCGCAGTTATTTTGGCCGTGATAATCGCAACACAAATTTTCATCGTCCCATGCCTGCTGTCCACCGAGTTACCGTTCCCCGTAGGAGCTGCCTTCACCGTAAACGTCATCACGACAAAAACTTGCGCAGCTGTCGGCCCCTCCTGTGGAAACCTGCACGTCACGCCGGCAAGTTACAGATTTTTTTTCATTTGTACCGAACATGAGCACGAAGCTGCCAAATCGTATGCGTATCGTCGATTAAGAAAATGAAACTGGACAACGTTGCTCAAAAATATTAGCTTAAAACATCACTCCGAATGCAAATTTGGGTGTAAATGGTATAGATCCACTTTAACCACAGACAGCAGCATCATTATTATTATTATATGATGTGTCAGCGTTTCAGAGGACACAGGAGCGCTTAGGTCACTTCCTGTCAGGGGCCAAACTGCACCGGCCCCGTTCACCTGACCCCTGAGTGTCGCACACTGAAACCTGCTGGGTCTGTCTCTCTTAATGGATTTCCAGTGCAGTGCTCACCTCAGCCGCTCTTACAGTAATTTAAAGGTCCTGTGCATTATTTAGAGCTTTAAAACGACTTTCGGACACTTTTGCAGATAAACTTTGAATAATGTATAAGTCGGAAGAAAGGAGTCAATTTACCTTTTTTTTAGAATTTGTTACATTGCCAGCAGGGGGCGTAAAAATCAGGCGCTGTACCTGATTTTTACTGTCTCCAAACGTGAAAAAAAAAGCAAAAAAGTAGTTCATTTTAAACCGTATGCATTGACCGTATGCATTCTGAACACCCTGTTTATTCACCATGATGAGTTTATAAGTGCTTTTCACGACTTTCAGAGGCACATAGTGGAGTTTTGCTGTCATGGTGGTGCTAATAACAACTAGCATGCTAACAGCGCACCAGCCTTACTTCCTGTTTTGAGAAAAAAAGAAAAAAAAAACTTTATTATTTGTTGCAGACTGGTGGTTAGAACAATGTGATAAACAGAAAAAGTGAGGATTTATGGACTATAAAAAGGCACATTATGGAACTTTGCCAGTGGAGGGTTTGATACTTACTTGTCTCCATGAAGATATTATCGCTTTGTCTGGATTGTTACATTATGGCAAGATGTCTATCTCCATGGAGACAAGCAGATGACACCACCAGGCCAGGTTACAGGTCAGATCTGTGGAGATGCGACTCCTCTCACAGTAAGAATATAGGTTTTAACAAGGTATTTTTTTAGCAATTAAAAAAAGATGGATAGATGGATAGATAGATAGATAGATAGATAGATAGATAGATAGATAGATAGATAGATAGATAGATAGATAGATAGATAGATAGATAGATAGATAGATAGATAGATAGATAGATGGATGATAGACAGATGCATAGATAGATGGATTGGTTGATGGATGGATAGATAGATAGACAGACAGACAGACAGACAGATAGATAGACAGATGCATAGATAGATTGATGGATAGATGGATTGGTTGATGGATAGATAGATAGATAGATAGATAGATAGATAGATAGATAGATAGATAGATAGATAGATAGATAGATAGATAGACAGACAGATAGATGCATAGACAGATAGATAGATCCATAGATAGATGCATAGATAGATAGATAGATAGATAGATAGATAGATAGATAGATAGATAGATAGATAGATAGATAGATAGACAGACAGACAGACAGACAGACAGATAGATGCATAGACAGATAGATAGATCCATAGATAGATGCATAGATAGATAGATAGATAGATAGATAGATAGATAGATAGATAGATAGATAGATAGATAGATAGATAGATAGATAGATAGATAGATAGATAGATAGATAGATTGATTGATTGTCTGTCAGTTTATTAGTTTGTTAGTTTGTTCGTTAGTTCATTAGTTCATTTAATGCCAAACTGTGGAACATTCCTAAGCAATAACATTTCCATGGAGCTGCTTCACTGGAAAGGGTACATCATGCACCGTTAAATATGTAGGATTACTGAAAAGAAAGAAAAAACACAACTTTAGTGATATGTTAAACCAGCAGACGTGGATACTACTCAGTTACATTTGAGTACTTTTGTAGCAGCATAATTTTACTCCTACTTGAGTAATATTTTCATTGAAGTAACGGTACTTTTACTTAAATACAAGTTTTGGTTACTTTTCCCACAAGTGACAAACGTTTTATGTTGACGATATGAAATGATTTGAACATTTGTGTTTCTTACTCCTCTCCTTCAGATATGATTTAGTTTGTCTCATTTCTGTCTATACTTAGAAAACAACAGATTTTGTGGATTATTTAATGTTTTCTCCTTCAAACTGCATTAACTTTAAATTATAAATCAGATGTTACGTCCTAACAGTTACTTTTACATACATTTTCACTCTTACTTGAGTCATTTCTTGGGCCATTTCTTTGCACTTCTACTTGAGTAATATTATTTTGATGTAGCATTACCTTTACTCGAGTACAATTTCTGGCTGCTCTGCCCACCTCTGCATCGGGCAACGTTACAGGTCAGATCTGTGGAGAGTCAAACCCGCTCACAGCAAGAATATACGCAAGATACATCAGTTTAATACCGGACTGTGCAACATTCCAGCCAAAAAACACCTTTAATATGCAAAAATACTGAAACTCACACACCGCACAGCTCTAGTTCTGTTAAACCAAAATAAACCAGGATATTATGATGATCCAAAATACCGAATACATCCCCGTCCAGAAAATAGATAGGAGCATTTCAGACATTAGCCAGTGCCGCGGGGAGAGGACGTGCCAGTCGGAGGGGTCAGGGTGCCATGGGAAAGCGGTGCCGCTGGGGTTTGTTGACGACTAAAGAGACTATTTCCAGAGCGCAGGGACTTTCTCTCTCTAAAAACACGGCCCAGACTCTTGTACTGCGGGTGGGAGAAGGAAAGGAGGGAGGCAGGGAGGCGATACGCAGTGCAGCAGTGCCCCCGTGTGGAAGCCTGGGGTATTGAGGAGTGTTCTAACATGAAGACTGAGTGCTGTTGTTCTAATTTAAAGGTGTTATATGCGAAAAAACAAAACACTATAAACAGTTTGTGGTCTAAAGTTACTCCTCACTTACCTTATGCATTCAGAGCGTCCTAATTATTCACCACAATGGGTTTATAAGCACTTCTCACAGTTTTCAGAGACCAGAGGAGAGCTAACACGCACTTTCTGATTACCGGACTATAAAACGCTTTCTAATTAGATGCAGACAGTACACAGCTGACTTATTTTGACCTCAGGAGCTGCATAAACAATATATCTGCACTGGAGAAAGACACATTTAACTCAAAAACATTGGAAGAAATCAAGCACAAGAGATTTAAGTGTTTTATGTTTGCGCTGTTTATGAGGATACACCGGTTTCTCCTTCTCTAAACTGGTGTGTTTAGAGCAGGGGTGTCCAAAGTGTGGCCCACGGGCTGATCTTGGCCCTCCAGCTTGGCTAATTTGGCCCACAAGGGGGCTCTGAGGTTTTAGGAATAACCTGTTTTGATTTAGGTTTGTAGTGAAAAGACTGTCAGGAGGTGGAAAGACAGTCCGGTCCATTTCCTCATTTTTTAAGTCAATGAAATTACATATTTTTCTGTGCAAACTCGCTAATGTGTATTCATTTTGGATCACGATGGAAAATATTTTGGGCACCCCTGGTTTAGAGTCCCCTGAGTGTGAAAGTTTACACGCACACCAAAATCTCATTATTATCTGATTTATGGACTTTTTCATATCATTTTAATGACATGCAAACTGCAAAAAGAGATGCAAGTATCAGAGGGACTGTGATCAGAAAGAAATCAGATAATTTTGCGGTTTAGATAGGATTTTAATGGTCTTATAACTTCAAAAATCAAATAATAATCTGGTTTTGAGTGTGCATGTAACTTTGCCATTGTCTCCAGTTAATAAATGTACAGTATAGAACAATCTGGGCTTGTTATTAGATTTCCTGAGTACGTCACAGCATGGTTTGAAAGCGATTTAACAATAATAATACATTTATTTATATTGCATTTTACATTTCAAGTGAATCTCAAAGTGCTGCAGCTGGAGGATTAAGTCCAAGTTCTGAATGTGTTGAGGTTTTTGCTCCTGCCAGGGATCTCGACGAGGAGGGCACTGCAGTAATCAAACCTTGAGGAGATAAAGGAACGAATCAGTTTTTCAGCGTCAGGTTGGGAAAGAGAGGGGCGGAGTTTGGTCATGTTTTTGAGATGGAGGAAGGAGATGGTTTCCAAAGCAGAGGAGAGTGCGGATAAACCTGATCTGATTTTTACTGCCTCCAAATGTGAAAAACAAAACTAGTTTGCAGTGATCCAGAGTTATTCCTCACTGATCTTATGCATTCTGAGCATCCTGATTATTCACCATGATGAGTTTATAAGTGCTTTTCACGACTTTCAGAGGCCAGAGCGGAGTTTTGCGGTCATGGTGATGCTAACAACAACTAGCATGCTAACAGTGCACCATCTTTACTTTCTGGTTTGACAAAAAAAACACAAAAAAAAACCAAAATCTTTATTATTTGATGGAGACTGGTGATTAGAACAATAAATAAACAGAAAAAAAGTGAGGATTTATGGACTTTAAAAATACACTAACTGTAGAGAGAGTCTGATTAAAGACACACTATGTAACTTTTCCGGAGAAGGGTCCGACACTCGCTTGTCTCCATGAAGATATTATCATTTTGCCTGGATTGCTCCATCGTATTGCACCATGGGAAGTTGTCTATCTCCATGGAGACAACCAGATGACACAACCAGGCCAGGTTACAGGTCAGATCTGTGGAGCTACGACCCCCACTCACAGTAAGAATATAGGTTTTTCCAAGCTATCTTTAAGCAATTAAAACAAAAAAAGCACCTGTATTGGAGTAAATGCAAGATAGATAGATCGTTTAATGCCATACTGTAGAACATTCCAAAGCATTTATTTATATTGTACTTTGCATTTCAAGGAGTGAGGGTTAAGTCCAAGTCCTGAATGTGTTAAAGCTTTTGCTCCTGCCAGCGAAACCTTGAGGAGATAAAGGCACGAATCCGTTTTTTAGCGTCAGTTTGGGAAAAAGAGGGGCGGAGTTTGGTCATGACTCCTCCCATGATAGAGGGAAACGGGAATTTCAAGGCGGGACTTGGGCAAACGACTTGTTCATTCTCCTACGTCAAGCAGAGACGTAAAGAACAACACAACCTAACCTGCAGTGCCTTCATCTGTACTAAAAATAATGAAATAATTGTGTAAAATGTAAAAATTATTGCTCTTATTTACTTGTTTATTGTAATCAGTGTCGTCATCTCCAACGGAATAATAATATAGCACAAGTTTGGACCCTTTTTATACATGTAGTTCTGTCTTGTTCCTGTCTGTGTGTGTCTCACTGATAAATGTCTTCTCTTTCTCTGTCCACCTGTCCCTCCTCCTGTCCCATCACCTCTGTGTCCTGTCTGTCCTTGCACTGCGCGACCAGCGGAGGGCGCCTCTCGACTCGGTGTCCCTGGTCATGCGCGGCTCTATGGAGTTTGGCGAGTTGAGTTTGATGGACAACCTCTCTGGCTCTATCTGCCACTTCTACGCCCTCCCGCCCCGGCCCGGCAAGCCCCGCTCCGACGAGAAGGTCAAGCCCCGCCTCCGAGCCCGCCCCCCCCTTTGACGCCATTTTGTTTTAAAGTTTTAGTTTATAGGCATAGGGCTGCACGAAAAACAATTTATATGGAATTATACTGCAAAAAAGTCATATGCGGTAAAATAAGTTTAACTAGGAATGAGAAACATGTTTAGCAGCAATACTTTTTCTAAGGTGCCGCAGGTAAATTTTGAGTTTTAATAAAATGTTACCAAGTATTTTATATCGCAGTAGGGTTGCCAAAAGTATCAAAAATCAGATATTAAAACTAGTATCAAAACTAGATACACATTTGAGCAAGTATGGATACTGAAAAGTCACATTCATAGGACGGAAATGAACCTTTTCTGAATAGTTTTAGAATGATCTTGAGCTGTTTCTGAACAAGTATAAGACACCTAGGCTAGTATACGCACATGGATTACTACGGAAATTACCTGGACGATGACGATTACACAGATATAAAGCTATAAAATACTAAAGTACTAGCATTTAATGTTGAAAATCACATTCAATTGTCTAAAGAAAGAGTGTTTTTTTATTATCACTGTCACTTGTTTGACTTGTTTCACTAAATTTCAAACTTCATAAACTGCATGAGGATTGGGACTAAACTTTTGACTAAACCCAGACTAGACCTAGATTAAAACAGGGCAATATGTTAAAAAAAAAAGTACATATTTAAACCAAAACAATATTATAAATGTACGACTTCTTTGCAGTGTAATACATAATGCAGACATTGACTTTTTGAACTCATTTCTGAGAACATAAAAGTCAAACTGTGCAGCTCTATGCTTTTTATACATGAAGTGAATCTGTTTTATTAATGCTTCAGTTTCTGCAATCCATTCACTTTTCTGTCAGTTCAGCTAAACCACGTCTCCTGTCCACAGCTGTAGATCCCTGTAGTTCAACATATGCACTTAAATCCAGCCTAATCATCTCAGTATTATTATTATTATTATTATTATTACTATTATTATTATTATCATTAGAACAACCATGAATGACCCCTCTTCCTTCTTTATCATCGGCTTTTTGTCACTCTATGCAATAAAGCTAACCACAAATTCTACTTTTATTTATAATTCATAATGCAATAACTCATGGTCTGAACGTGACATGAGGCGCTCTCATTTTGACACCGTGTCTCTCAGTGTTGCATTCTAGTTTCAATCTAGATACAACCGTAGACTGTATATATAAATGGACATAGCTAACCTGGTAGCTGCTTCCGGCTCCATCGAATCTGGCTCCAATTCACTTTCTATTGAAAAAACGTCGTCTGTCTCTCTGTTGCTGTCAGGCTCATCAATTTAAAATGTTCATATTATAGTATTTTTATTTCACTATATCAAAATATGAACATTAATAACAGACAAATCAGGCGCCTTGTTTCCCCAAGGTCATTCCCACTAACGTTAGCAACAGGTTTGATTGACGGCGTTGCTATGCGCCCACTCCCTGTTAAACCAGCGTTGCATACAGGAAGGGGTGTTACTTTCAACAGTCTCACTCCGGATTGTCTCTTTTGGTTGCTATGATACTCAAAAAAAAAATTCGAAATAGGGAACTCAACTCCAAATTTGCCCTATTACCGCTAGCCTCGATGAGCTTCATTTGACTGGAGCCGAACGCTATGGTTGACGTCGCACTCGCTTAGTCCAATTCTTTATACAGTCTATGGATTACCTCAACATTACAAATATTTTTCATGAACATTTGAGTTTTGTTGACATGGTACGCTTTAGTAATTTGCACCTTTGGCAAACACGAGTAAAGAAAAGCTTAAAACCTTAACAAAGCATGGACAAAAACTTCATTAATAATAGCATCAAGCTCAGGAACTAATAGTAAGTAATCAATATCACAAGTCCCTAACCCTTTTATTAAGTAGTTACTGAGCTTGAATCGTTCTTAATAAGCTTGAACTTCAAATTTGTCCATGCTTTGTTAATGCAATATAAGGTGTATTTATTATAAAATCATACCAAAAGTGCTCTGAATTCGTTTAAGAGTCTTGTTTTGTTGTGAGGACAGTTCCATTGGCGCCAAATCTCCATGAATTGCTCGGGTTAGTTGGTTTTTAGCTTCAGAAAGTCTCCCGAACAACAACACAAGGTCACAGATGATCTTAGGTTTGACCAGGAGTGTCAATTTTCATGTTAGTTTCCCCGCAGTCACCTTAACGTATCCCCTTGGCCCCTCCCCGGCCTGTAGTGTGTAGAGTTGTGGTTTGGCTGGTGCTCATGCGCTTGTTTCTTCCTGCTGTAGATCCCTCTAGCGGAGATGGAAGCTCTGTCTCTGGCCTCGGAGAGATCCTGGTCGCTGGCCGACGACTCCACCGCCGATGATTTTAATCCTCTTTTTCTAACCAGCCTGGAATGCAATGTACTGATCTATACTGCTGCTTTGACTCCCATCGTCTTTTCTCCTCTCTGCAGTTTGTTACACTGTTTTCCCGGGATTCTTTCAAAGCTACATGTTCAATAATTGACTAAAGTGAGTCAGGATTGTAGATTGAAGATGGCCATTTTGGAAATCGAATTTGACAGACCCGCAATTATTCACAATGATGTATTTGTCGAAATGCTGTTTTGTTTACCAAACTCAACTTAAATGTGAACTTTTTTGGTTGCAAGTCCTCCACCTGCCCTTTTTTTTTAAATTAAGATATCATTCTTTTGTCAGAGATGCTCCACAGAAAACAACCAGCATCAAATTGTAAGAATTGATGGGGGTGTTACGCAAAATTGATGCACTTTCTACCCCGTTATAACGCTGTCCCCTCATCAAAAACGCGCCTGAAGATGTTTTATATCCCAATCAAGCATGTTGGACAAATTTTGCACTGTCTCTGATGCAAAATACAGTAGTTTTCATTAGCCGGATGCACTCTTATTGTAATGTGATAGTGCTCTGAAGGGGGAGTGACTTAGCACAGAGAGCAAAAGTGACGGAGGACTCAGATTATCAAAAACTGAAACTAATTAAACAACTTAATGCGTTGTTTTTGAAGAGCATAGCAGTTTCAGAATGGCAGAAGTGCAGTACCTCTTTAAAGTATGTTGTACAGCAATAAAAGCACCTGTAATGAGTTTAATGCCATGCTGTGGGACATTCCTGGCAATGCAATAACATCTCCTCCACCTGCAAAGCTACATAAACCTTAAAGAGATGTCCTTAACTTAACAAAACTCAAAAGAACTGGATGGATTTGGACACACAATGATCTTCTCACTCACGCAAACATCTCGTGCAGACCGTGGGCCTGTGACAGAAAACCGCTGCCCTCCATAAGTTCTTGAAAGTCGTTCCGCACATATCAGCTCTTTCTTTGAGGCGATCACGTGACCCATTAGCCCTATCTAACGTCGCCGGATCTATACATCGCTGCATAATACCCTCACTTCCAAAGCCAGTCGCCGTGGTAAAGGACATCTCCCTCCCAAATCGAACGTGAATAGAGTGTCACTGCGGCGTCAGGAGGTAATTATCAGCCTGGTGGGTTCGGCGTAGGCGGTGTTAGCATCGACGTTAGCGCCCTCTGCTCACGTGAGGAGGAAGGGTCACCTTGCTGTGTACAATGGTTTGTGTAGCTCATGATAAAAAGGTCACAGGATATGCAATTTAGCTCTTTTCAGCTTTAAACAAGTGCTGGGCAGTATGAAAAGAAACACCACATTCTAGTTTGAGCCAGAAACTACGCGTAGGTAGTACTTTGACGGGAGAATTTGGAGAGTTGGAAATACCAGGTGCCACAGTAAAAACTCTCCTTAGGCATGACACTTGTTGGAGGAGGCGATGGCGCGAATTAGCAGTTTCGCTTCTGTCAGTCTGCCCTAAGACAGCTGTGGCTACAATATGTGACTTTGAGTGTCTGGAAAAGCACTACCCAAGGACGTTTTAGCTATTATTAAGTTTTGCAAATGTGAAAAGTAACAAAAATGTGCCAAAAAATGACTGCACAGTGGTCCCTCATTTATCACGGGGGTTATGTTCTAAAAATAACCCGCAATAGGCGAAATCCGCAAAGTATCAGCTTTATTTTTTTTACAATTATTCTATATGTTTTTGTCTGTAAAACCCCTCACCACACACTTTATACACTTTTCTCACACAGGCGTTAACATTTTCTCACATTTCTCTCTCGTTTAAACTCTCTCAAAGTTCAAACCTTCGTAGGCGCCTTTGTCGGTGCAGAATGTTTCATCGACATCGTGGGTTTTGTCAGGGAGAAAACAAATTGCAAACATACAGCACTTCAGAGTACTAAAAAAACCCATGAAAGGTGAACCGTGTTATACTGAAATATTACAGTATTTGATAGTTTTCTTGCAGTGGGTGATACACTCGGTAGTCTAATTTGCACACCTGAAAAAAGCAATTGTGAGAATAATATACTGATATCTTTCACCATTTTTTCTTTGACCTGTTATTGTGATTTTTCCTTATACCAAAAACATACCTGGAGTGTTTCAATTCGATCAAACAGACAATACAAATCAAGGCTACATGATAATCTAAGTCCAGTTTTGGCTGCATCACATATGACTGGCTCAGTGTTTATCTTAAATTGTGAAATAAATTTTTTGCTGAATTTGTCACTCCACTCTTCATTCCCAAGATTGTACAAGACAGAACAACAAGCTTCAAATTTCTCCAGCAAAAATGTATATATTTACACATCGAATGAGTTTTTTTCAACGTTGAAACGGCATTGCAAAGTTGTTCACAAACTAAAACACCCAAACAAGCCAAATCGAAAAGCTGTGGAACATGTAGCATTGAAGAACCCCGGAGAATCTAATGTTGTCATTCCACCTTTCAGCCTCCTGTCTGTTCTCCAGTCCAGTCCAGTAGAGTAGTGCGCCTCTCCACGGCTCCACGTTTTCTTTCTCTTCCCCCTAAACCTTCCTTGTCTTTCTCCTGTCCCTGTGTTGATCCTGTGTGCTTTCTATGTGGGTCTGCGTCCTCTTCTCACTCTAATACTCGTGTTATGTCCTGTCTTCAGACTTAGCAGCTAAAATGATAAAAAAAAAAAAGCACCAAACTTTAGTGAAAAGTAGCAGATTGCCTTCTTAAAATGCTACAAATATGTTTCCCTATAACAAGCCGAGTAACAGGGTTGACAGTAACAGGGTTGAATGTAACAGATTTGACCATTTTGGCTAAGAAAAAGCTCATTTATTTGTTCCAATCTGTGCAATTGAGCCAAAAAAGTCTTTTGACCTCCTGCTCTGCACAATAATTGCAAAAAAAAAAATGTGGGTGTATTAGTAGTAGTGAAAATAGTAATAGTAAAAAACACTGTAACAGAGTTGACCTCTTCCTTTTTTAACTTCCAAAGCTTTTTATATCAATGTGATGCAGTAAACGGACCAAACTGATTTTAATTGGGGTTTAACAAACGTAACTGATGAAATTTTGTATAAAATGACATCATCCAGCTCTCATTGGCACAGTTGCAGAGTGGTTAGCAGTCTCATCTCATCAAAAAACTAAACCGTGAGCCAATTTCCTGTGACGATAAGCTATTTTTGGGGGATCATCATATTGCGATTCACAAATTTTTATGCAGTTTTTTGCAGCACTATGCTCAAATACAGACACTTTTCCTCCTTTTAATCAGGCTTTGAAGAAAAATTCAGACTCAAATATCAAAAATGTGGGGCTAAACACCTAAACTCCGCCCACAACAGCCACATTTCAAATAGAGCTGCTAAACGGGGCAGTACTTGGAGGTCCACAGAAGCGAGTGAGGGTTGAGGAGGGGCGGGATCTAAAGGTAAAAACAAACAGCATGATTTGTCTAGAACAGGTTCCACAGTTCAAACTCCGCTCTTGCAGCTTCGTAATCAGTGCAGTCCTTTGTGATGTCACCAACTACTTGAAATAGCAAATTGCAGAGGCCACTGAAGCCAGCACAGACTTAGATTTAGGTGTTTTTGACCAGAAAGCTGCACTAAAGTTGCCAAAAATTGACTAGGGGCAGTAGATAACCCAATTAAAACGCTATATATGCAGTTTAGTAGCACATTAAAAAAAACTTAAAATATGAAATGCCATATGCAGTTCGAACTTGTCTTTGCGATCTCTCTGCATTGACAACTCCGATACAAAGACCCCGTGTTCTTCTCCTGTGTGTACTTAACCTTCACTGTAACGGAGAGTGATGTAGTAGTAGTATTTCGTGTCCTGAAGCCTGATCGTGCCCGTCTCTACCCGCAGCCTGAGAGCCTAAATGGGGAAGGTCCAAGGGAAGAAAACCTGCTGAGCGTCAGGAAACCCACGGTCGGACGCACGCACTCCCTGCCCAATGACAGCTACATGTTCCCGCCCCTCGACCAATCAGCCGCCAGCACCTCCGCACAGCTCCTCCCGCAGACGCACTGGCCGCACCGCGTCTTGGGCTCACACCGGGGACAGTCAGGTGAGATTTTTCAAAGCACCGCAGTCGTTTTTGAAGGTCACGTGCTTTATCTTGTTCTCGAATAGCGATAAAGGGAAGAAGGTGAATTTGCAAGGTGGTTTAGAAAGGCAATTTGAGACACAATTAGTCCCAAATTAGCCCATTAGAAGTTGTCTTTTAACTCTCGAACAGGTATTTTGTCCTGATTTGCCGTTAATATGGAAAGGCCAAGTAATTCCCAAGGACAATTACGCCGTCTCTGTCAGCAAACGTAAACACAGTGCCAGGAAGGGACTGTTTTCAGTTGAAATGACTCTAAGCCTTAAGGTTTATATGTTTGCACGCTCACTCCCAAGCAAATAATTATATAGCTCAACAGTTGAAGGTTTTTTTGTTTGGATATAAAGTGATTTTCCTGTTGCAAAGGCCCATGTCTATAGATGAATGCGCCGCCTTTTTTTTTTTTTAGATCTAACACAAATACCCAATATCGATCTATAGCAGTTAAAAGATTGAAAGCTGTTATTTCTTACCTTAAACAGGGGGTATTATGCAAAATCAACTTTTCGGAGCTATGTCTCTCTAGAGTAGAGGGTTGTCAAACTCAAATGCACAGTGGACCCAAGTAAAAACTGAGACAAATTCATGGGCTAAACTCTATTTATTGAAAAATTGATACCGGCAGCCAGCTCTAATGCACGTTTGATATGACCTCACGGGCCAAATATACTTAAACTGTGGGCCAGATTTTGCCCCCGGGCCTGAGTTTGACATATGTGCTCTAGGAGGAGGTTTGAACAGGGATGAGCCGTGTGGTAGGAGCGTGGGGAAAGCTTCCTGGTTAGGGTTCAGGATTGAGCCTTAGAGAAGTGACGTGGTCTTGTACATCAAACCTGAAGGAGGATGCGAATAGGGCCTAGGAGAGATCACTAAATTACTCAAACATGCATGGATGACATATAAAACCTCTTCAGGCATGTTTTTAATGGGGGAACGACATGGTAGAAAGCATTAAGCCCCATTTCACGTAATACCCCGTCTTTAAAGTTCAGATATAGGTTAATTTAGGTTAAGATTGGGATTCAGGTTAAAGGTACGCAGATATAATTATGGTTAAGGTTAGCAGTGCTCTCCAGAAAATTAATATAAGTGTCCCAACAGTACAAGGCTCCTAAGACGTGTAAACTGAATGTGTTTTTGTGCAGGTTCCAGTAGCTCGGTGCGCTCTCAGCCCGAGGAGAGCTCCCAAAAACTGAGCATCCCAGCGGAGCTCTTCAGACCCATCAGCCCCCACAGTGTGTCGGACTCAGAGGGCATCCCCCGCCTGCCCCCTCCCCGCCGCGCCCACACGCTCACCCGGCCCCTCCGTAGACAGGTGACACATCTACACTGTGTTTGTTCAGACTGGCACTAACGACAAGTGTGAGCCAAGAAGGTGGATGAAAATATTGTAAAAATGTAGTTTATTCCACAAATCAAGAACAGCTACGAAGATAAATAGACACAGTATGAAAATGTAAATTGTGCTGTGATTTGAAAAGAGGTGCCTGTAGTTGGCAGTTTAATCCAGTAGATGGAGCCAAATGCTTACCTCATATCAAGCTCATTGGCTGCACGGTGCAATTTTTGAAACAAAATTTAAATGTGCCAATAATCATTCTGACACAACAAACAAAATCCAAACTATTAATGTGCATTCAAATATTTTTAAGCAGATGGAATTTCTGCCTTTATCATTTAAAAAATAATCCAATGGGATCAGATAATATATATTTTTGTTGACTTCTTTTCTGGAGCACTTTGGGCAAATGAAGTTCTATATAAATGTGCTATATAAATAAAATTCAACTGAATGTCTCTGACGCACTGCAGCTTCTCCTGGTCATGCTGCTGTTCTAACATTCCCCCTCCCTCTCGCTCTCTGATCCCTCACTCTCTCTTTTCCCTGATCCTTCCTTATGCCCTTCTCCTCTCTGACCTGCAGGTGGCAGTGTCCACTGATTCTCAGGAGGCGCTGTGTGCGGACACAGGGCAGAGCAGTGAAGGACTGGAGAATGTGGCGTCTATAGTGTTGGCCCCGCCCCCCTCCTGTTTGGTGGTGCAGCAGCCCCTCTCTTTAGCCCCCCCGCACAGTGAGCAGCACAGCGACGCCCCCTGTGGGCCCCAGGAGGAGAGCCTGGTGGACCAGGAGGTGTCCCTCCTCACCAGCAGCACAGCGTACGGGGAGAGACAGGAGAGCCGCGGGCTCAAACGCTTCCACAGTGTGGACACCAGGGGGCGCAGCAGGCTCCTGCCCCGGCCCCGCCCCCTGTCGTGGTTGGACGAGCCGCGTCGTCACTCTGTGGAGGTGTGCTCATCTGTAGAGTCCAGTCCCCAACGCAGCAGCGCCTCCACCTCCTCTGGGTTTGTGTCCCGAGGTGACAGTCTGCAGACCTCCACCCAGCTTCCCTCCCCCCGCAGGAAAAAGAAGATGAGCCCCCCCTGTATCTCTGTGGACCCTCCGGACTTTTCTGGTCTGAGTGCACTCACGGGGCTGCCCCCCCTCCTGCCAGGACAGGACAC